>NW_016162195.1:15275-25459 GCF_001687245.7 Rhagoletis zephyria | reverse complement strand
CTTGCAACAGCTCTCTACCAAGAAATACGTTTATGGTAAAATTTTGGAAAATGGGCGGGGCACCGCCCACTTATGATCACATATATGTATATCGGTAACCGTTCTACCAATTTGTACCAAACTCGGTGTGGTTATTGTGCTTGCCACATGAAAGCAAAGCGTTGAAAATTATTGAAATCGGACTAAAATTAGGGCCGCTTTTCATATAACGGTAAATTTCAGAAATGCTTGAAACTTCAATATTTCGAAATTGAAGGACGCTAATTTACTCAAAATTGATACACCCCGGCTTACCATCTAGCGGTAGGTTTCGGAAAGGTGAAAAAACATATATTTAATATTTACGCCGGGTATTTAATGTTCGGCTCCGCCCGAACTTAGACTTTCTTACTTGTTTCCTTTTAATATTTGTAATATCTATACCAACTTTCAGTTTTCTACTGCAACTAATACAGGGTGCTCAATGACCTTGAAATGCGCTGCCGAATCGCTGCGAAACTGACAAAAATATTGGTGATTTTTATAAAAAGGTACTGTTGCCATGACAACTGAGACTTGTGATATTTTTTTAGATAATTTGAGTATGAAATGTTCTTAGGTTACTTAATAAATTCTTTGATTAATATATACTAGAGTGCCAGTTACTGTCGAAATTCGACAGTTTTTCTAGTTTTAGAAGACTTGGAGAGGTTTTCTAACTTAACACCTTCCGATAACTCAACAAAATTCGTTAACTCGACCAATTTCGATAACCGTGAAATTCGAGGGCTCGATAAATTTCGATAACTCAAAAATGTAAATTCTTTGGACACCTTTATAAATTTTTACTTTTGACAGCTCCACATTTTTCGAAAACTATCTAAACATTTTGATAACTCATTACACTCTGTTAACACGATAAAATTCGATAAGCAGTGATAAATCGTTAAGTTTATATAACGTTGAAATTTCGATAAATCGATATATTTTGAAAATTCCATAAACTTCGATTCGTTGAACCAACCAATTTCAGTAGATCAATAATTATCCATAACTCTGTAAGTTGAAAGAACTCCATGCATTACGACACCTCGATAAATTTCGTTAAGTCTATAAATGATGATAATTCAATAAATATCGATAACTTGAAGTTAAAGAAATGAACTTGACAATTTCGTTAATCCCACACGTCTTATTTAAATTTGGACAACTAAGTTTCTGTATCTATAAATTTCGACAACTCAATAAACATTGATCAGTTTGAATAATTCGATACATTGCGATAACTTAATAAGATAGATAAATTTCCATAAGTATAAACTTCGATGATTCGATTAATTGCAGTAACCTTTATGGCTGATTTTATTTCGATTCCTATCGGAAAATTTCAACTCTTTTACCCTAATTCTTATGTATTTCTCATTTTCTCCATTTTCGTCTTTATCTCCATTTTCGTATCTTTATCTTCACTTTTGCCTTTTTTGTCTTCATCGTTATCACTTGTTTCTTCATCTTCATATTTATCTTAATTTCAAAGTTTAATTTCAAATACGAAGTAAAAGAAAATGCGAAACAGCTTAAATTGAACAGGTTGCAAAAACAACTCTATACAAATATGGACATTTTTAAACGACGATTTTCAACCAATTTCGAAACTATAAAATCTCTCCTCATCTACAGAAAATTACCTTTCCAACGGTGTTTTTGGTTTTGAAATCGGTAAATTTGCCTTGCTTATTCCCTTTCTTTTTCTCTTCACGTAGATGAGATGAGGTGCGATGACGTGATAAGATGTGACGTGATTTTATGTGATGGATAGGATGTCATGTCATGTGTTGTCATATCCTCTGATGTCATACCATATGATGTCATATCATGTGATGCCACGTCATGTAATGCGATGTCATGTCATACGATGTCATATCATGTGATGTCAAGTCATGCGATGTCATGTCATATAATGTGATGTCATATCATATATTGTCATGTCACGTGCTATCGTGTGATGTGATATCATATTATGTGATGTCTCTTCATATCATGTGATATAATGTGATGTGATGTCATTTAATGTGATCACATTAAATGTTCCGATTATTATATCGATAACCCTGTTGATAACTGTGTCGATAAAAATACCGATAACAATATCCATAAACATATAGAAAAATACGATTGCAAAGTCGATCGATTCATCGATAAATATAACAATCATCAGTATCGATTATTGTACATATCGATAACAATATAAATTACTAAATCGATAACAAAATAATTATTTAATCGATTATTATACCGATAACAATATCCATTATTGTATGGATAACAATATAGATTATTATATTGATTATTATATCGATTACAATAGCGGTTATTTAATCAATAACAGTATCGATAACAACATCGGTTATTTTATCGATAGCAATATCGATTATTATATCGATAAAAACATCCGGTTTTATATCGATAACAATATCGATCTTCATCCTCATCCTTTCCTTCATATTTATCTTTATTTTTGCATATTCATCTTCACCTTTACCTTAAAGTGTTTAAATTTACTTTGGTCTTCGCTTTTGCCTGTACCTCTAGGCATCTTTGTTTTTGTTTTTATTCTCAAACCACTAAAAAGCTAGAACCATTTCCATGTGCATTATTCCCCTTGAATTTGACAATTTACTCCCAACCAACCAACTGCCGCTAAAGAAGTTTACTTCATAAATTCAAGAAATGTTCTTACCCTTTCAGTTACCCTAATTCTTATGTATCTGTCATTGTATCTTCACTTGTGCCTTTTTTTATGATTTCATCGTTATCATTTATTTCTCCATCTTCATCTTCATATTTATCTTTATTTCAAAGCTTAATTTCAAATGTTAAGTGAAACAACATGCGAAACATGTCAAATTGAAACTGTTGCAGCAAAATCTATACACAAATACGAAAATGTTTAAACGACGGTTTTGGCCGTAATTTTCAACCAATTTTGAAACCATAAAAACTCTGCTCATCTACGGAAAAATGCCTTTCCAACGGTGTTCTTGGTGTCGGTTCGTAGAATCGCCAAACGAACGGAGACAAAATTGATGTTAGCGTATTAATATATAGATACACAATACTTCTAGAGTAAAATATGTGCATCATGAGCATCTTCTAAATGTATACATAGAAACGTAAAGTTTGGTACCAGCACCTCTTTCGGCAAAAAGAAAAACTTTGGAAGGTGCCCCAAACCCTGTCTTGGAAAATTTTTTTTGGACGACTCTAATGTACATACATACATAAAATGAAAGCCGTTTTCGTTGTTCGGCCTAAACTCAAAAACCAGTCAAATTGTCGGAGGTTATACCTTACATATATGATCCTATTATGGCCTACTAGACAATAAATGGCTTCATTTCAACGATGTTTAAGAGATCACACTACACATTAAGTCAATGTACGGGAAAACTTTTCATTCTGGGATTTTCTTGGCCCTCCTATAACTGAAAACTGGTTTACGACCAACGTTGAAGTTGCAAGATCACAGAAGAATATTACGTGCGCTTGGCAGAGATCTCACAGGTGGAAATAAGACCATCGTTAAAACTCATGACATTGAAATGGATTAGCATTCCATAAGGTATCACAGCGCTACTATTCTTGGCCGATGTATGAGGAGGATTCTGCTCTCTATTCGTTTGAATTTAAACTAAAAATGTTTACTTTACAGACCGCTTTTGCTTTTAAACGCTATTTTTGTATTGGCCATTGCAAAAGATCTTATTAGGCGCTGCGAAGCAAGCGGGCATTAGCTAGTTTTTATAATATCGTACAATAACTAGTTTAGTTTATATGTATGAAAAAAAATTAAAAACAACTGGGTGGTATGTTTCATCAATATAGCCTTGCGTAAGTTCATGCGGATGATACTTTTATGTGCTATTGGCTAAAGAAAGTGGAGGAAAAGAAATATGTATGTACATATGTAGCCTGGCATCAAGAGATACCCAGCGCGCACAAGGGAAATAAACACCTTCAATATACATTGAAAGAAATTCTGCAATCTACATCAGTCTTTGTTTATTAATATAACACTGATTAGTACATGATTGTATGTTTTATCAAAAAAACGCAAACTTTATTTCTACATAGATTGTTAAAAAAGGGAACTTCCTTATCATTACAGCAAACATATTATGAACTTTCATTTACATTTTCATTCTTTTACAATATGTACATTTAATATTAACCTCCGCACCAGATCGACAAATGCATTAATTTAAAACAATTCTCCTACTGGTTTAATAGTCAGCTCATGTATCTGGAAATATATATAGATTTGTACATACATATGTATGTATGTTGTGTTATCATAAATATAAGCAAGTACAACGAACCTGTACATGAGGTGGCGTCTGCAAGCAATAAAGTAAAGCATCGGCAACATCTTCGCTTTTCAAAAGCGGCGCGTTTTCCAAATTCACTCTCATTTCTTCGGTTATTATTTCCGTGTCAACCCCGCCAGGACTTATGCTCTGCAAATAAAATTTTTTACATTTCCATTATAAAAAAACAATTGCAATATTTGCAGTTCATTTTCAACCAACCGTCACTTTAACTTTTGTATTTAGGTTGAAAAATTCTTGTCGATAGATCTCAGTCATTGCCGTTACAGCGTGCTTTGAAGGTGGGTAAATATTAAGAGAAGTATTTGGTATCCTTGGCACAGAATGACCAGCAATGCTGTTGATAATAAAGACATGGCCATCCCCACTGACTTTCATGGAACGGAAAGCCTCCCTGGTACAATCAGCCACACCCAACACATTGGTGTTTATGACAGCACGTATATCCAGCGAGTTGTTCTCGTCCACCAGATTAATTCCACGCACAATGCCCGCATTATTCACAAGCACTGCAACAGGTCCATACTTGGACTCGATTTCTTTGAATGCGGCAATAATCTGTTGCTCGTCCTGCAAATCACACTTGATTGCATGGACGCGATCGCGCGCTGATGGTTCTACTTGATCCTTCAGTGCGTCAATGCGCTCCTTGCGTCGTGCCAGACCAACTACAACCATTCCATTATTGGCGAGATATTTCACACAAGCCGCACCGATACCAGAACTAGCGCCGGTGACAACAGCTACGCGATTTTGCCAACGTTCCATACTTTTGCGACGAATTCTATTGAACGTGATATGTTGAAATGGTGAACAACAACTTACAGTTTTGCCTATTAGAACTTCTCTTTTATATCAGTCTGTATATAAAAAAAATTGGCGGCCTCTGTGGCATCGTGGTTAGCAGTGCGCGCCACCGTTACGTAGGGCCTGGGTTCGAGCCCAGTTTCCAACCAACATCAACAAAAAATTATTATTTTTTAAATAACGGTCGCCCTTCGGCAGGTGGTGGCAAACCTCCGGTGTATTCAACCATGAAATACAGCTTCTCATAGAAATACAATCGCCATTCGGAGTCGGCGTAAAACTGTGGATCCCTATCCTTTGTGGGGCAACATTGAGACGCACTTCACAAATCGGAGGAGAAACTCGGCCAAAAATAAGCATATTGCGTAAGCGCCAATCTATTATTATTTTGATAGTAAATTATCTATAGAGATACATACGTACGTATGTAGGTGCGCGTATGTACCCTGCAGGAAATATATCTAACTTTAAGTTAACTTGAAATTGATTAGGGGGAAACTAAAGGCCTTTATTATCTTATATTATTGTGAACTATCCGCAGATTTGATGACATAATGTGTAATGTATAAAATTTCGATCTTCGTTTCATTTGTCTGGAATTCGAAAATGCATTGTGAAGTACAAAAAAAGTGTATTCAAACTAATGTTTGTATGAGGATATTAAAGTAGAAACTTGTTTAAAGAAAACAAACTCCCGATTAGAGATGGGCACGGGATATTGGAACCCGCGGTACTGATTTCAAAATGACCGGGAGTCTCCACAAACCTGTTGATATCAACCTTCTAAAATATCAAAATAGAAAACTTCCTTGCGTTTTTGCTATGGATCGCTTGTTTCTTGTTTAAGTTTAGTTTTTCTGTGTACTAAATTTTATATATTCTTTGGATAATAATGACCAATTGCTGAAATTTTCAAAGCAATTCGCTTATTATTAAAAAAGTTATGATACGGTAAGTAATAAAATGTCGTACATGCACTCGGTTTTGATAGCCAGTGTATTATGTGTATGTATCAAGGCGACTTCATATTAGGTGGTGTTGCTAGAACAGCTGCTTTAATTCGCCTTGGTACACAGATGTCAAAACTTCTTCTAATAGAGTGCGAAAGTGAGAGTGTTGGAATTTCCTTTCCCGCTTCCTCCTTGAGCGAAGAATAGCTGTAATTTTACATTTGTGTACCGCAAGCGAAAAGAAAATACATGAAAGTTTTTGTCTTTGTACTACCGCTAACGCCTTATATGAATTCGCCTTGGTATGTATGTAAATTAACTTTTTTTTTCAAAATAAAATATTTTATGTAACTAGGTGCTCAAATTGATATTTATTTCTGAGCATTGCTAGAAATAAATAAAAATTATTTTGTTACTTTACTTCAGAGCTGTTAAATTTCCATTACGATTAGTAATCATTAATTTTTAGCATTTTTTCATTTTAAAAATTATTTTAATTTTTTTACTTAACCCCGCAATTAATAATTAATAGTAAATTTATCAAAAAAAATCATGATTATTTGCCATTAAAAAAAATCTAATTTAGTCAAATTTTTTTTTATTATTTAATTATTATTAATTTTTTTTTTTTTGCAAATAATGGTATTTAATCATTAATACCCCAAAAAACATGCTTTAATTAATAATCATTATGATTATTAATCATTATTTAACAGGTCTGCTTTACTTTTGAGAGAAGCTCACTTTAAAAATCTTGTTGGGTAATTAAAAGTGAGACATTTATCGAAATACCTCAAAAAACTAACTACGAGTTGATTTTTTTTTATCAATTGATATCATTTTTCTGCAGGGTATGTATGTACACACATACTTTTGTGTATGAAAATGTGAATATCAACAATTAAAAAGGTTTTCAATTTGTTTATTAACATAACCAATCGCAGATGTTCTATAAAAACATATTAGTTTCAAATTTATAATTATTGATATTACGCACTAAAAATGTTCACAGATCGTATATTTATCTTACAGCAGAAGCTGAAACAATTAGTAATTACTAGTTCCAAAAAAAAACGATTGTAACGCTTCGATTATGCAAATGAGGAACTTGATTTCTGAATGAGGTTTTTGCATTTTTTGACAAACGCTGAATTTCAAGTTAACACGCTCTTGAAGAACGTGTGGGACATATCAGCCAAACACAAACAGTCGTGCTTAAAATAATAGGACACCGCAATGTTCTTTAACTTAGCAAAAGCCTCTTTCTTTTACAAGAGAAATATACATGCACCTCTTTTTCCACACTCCTATTAAAATTATAGTACCAAACACATACATTAATACATACTCATCAACACGACTGCTGATGGATTTCAAAACTTCATCTGTACATTTTCGACAATACTGTTGACAGAACTTGTTAGCCTTCTACTTCCAAATATATACATACTTGGGCATATTCATAGTCAAAACAAAGTCGACTCTAAAGTTAGTGGCTGCTTTTAGACATAACTTTCAATGTAAATAATATCTGTCAAAAAAGCTGCAACTAAAGAGCCTGTCAGACGTGGCAATATTTCAGTCTTTCGCACGCAATTCGCTGTCAAATTGAGAAAGAGAAATTTTATTTCGATGTGTGAACAGCCAGAAAGATCTTTCTGTCACTTTTCGGATATTAGTTTAGAAATAAAAGTTGCAAGGTGTGACTGCAACTGCAAGAGCGAAAATCGATTTCGGAAATATATTTCAACTTGCTCGTGCTGCACTAGCAATTTTTATTTCTTCTGCAAGTGCTGTCAAACTAATCGAGTGTTGCCGTGTGGCACTGATCGTGAATTTGTGTAAAATGATATAAAATATTGTTGAATTAAATATCAAAAATGCTTGAAATATATTATTTTGCTTAATATACTTAATCGTTAAATTATTGTTCACACGGCAAATATGTTAATTATAACCTATATTTTTTGGCTTTTACAAGAGAAATAGCAAACAAACGACAACCCCATCGCCCATGGTTGCATTTTAGTATCGAGAAAGATTGCCAGAAACTCATTCGCTGTGTGAACAGCCCAAAAGCGATTTCAGAAATCATTCCAGCAATTCGCCTTTCGGAAATAAAAACCTCTTTCGAAAGACACTTTCCATGCAAGGTGTGACTACTCATGCAACTGATTTCTCAATTTGACAGCCTTTCCGAAATTTATTGCAACGAAATATATTGCCACGTCTGACACGCTCTTAACTTTAGCGTCGACTTTATCTAGACTATGAATGTGCATCCCTATGTTTACAATTAAATCAAAAATATTTAAAGTTATCTTCTACTATACGGGCTACGTTTATTTGATAGCTACACATATCAATTACTCGTAGTTTAAATTTTACTTCATTTAATGGTATCACTTCCAATATTTTGAACCCAACCGTGTGTGCGATATGTATTTATTTATACGCTAAGTACTTGTACACATTTGTATATGTAGGGTGATCCATCTAGACCTTGGTTTCTGAATTTAGAATTAAACACTTAAAACACAAGTGGATGTCCGAATCTTCATTATCAACTGAATTTCATTCAAATGCTGCCCGCGACTACGCTGTAGGTGGTCCATTTGGAAGGTCCAATTTTCAATTACCCTTTTCATCATGGCTCGAATTACGCGAGCCATGGCTTAAAAGTTTTGAATTCTAGCTGGCTTATCGACGAAGACTTCTGACTTCACATAATCCCAAAGATAAAAATCCATAGGTGTTGTATCACACGATAACTTGCCGAAACCAAATATTACCGACATCACTTGCTTTAATTCAGGTAACAAAAAGGCAGTTATCATGGTGCGGTAGCGCTCATTATTCACGGTTATGTTTTGTGTACGGCAAACAGTTGAATAAAATTATTTTTAAGAAATAAATGGCAGAGATTCTTCTTCCAGAAGATAATAAAGATTCCGACAGTAAAAATTAAAAAAAATAAACAAGGTCGGATGGACCACCCTATGCAATTTAGGTAGGTAGGGGTGAGAGCATTAAAATTCCGACTTTACTGTTTTTGTACCACCCTAATACATAGACATATGTGTGCCTGAATATAGGCAGAAATGTAGACAATGCCCTGCCGGAAATGTATCTAACTATAAGCTAACTTTAAGTTGATTACGAAGGAGCTACAAGTCACTTATTATCTGTATATTTTCTTTGAAGAAAACTAACTATGTTTCTATGGCGATGGCCGCAAAATAGTCAAGGGTGATTTACCTCTGCATTAGACGCAGTCAATGGTGGTTACCCCTGCATTTGATGTAACTTACTTGTAACTAGCTACTTTTGGACATAAAATATCAATAGAAAAAACAAATTATTTTTATATTTTTATTTACTTTATTTATTTTATTACATTTCATATTTGCTTCCATATTCTGCTGTAGGTGGTCCCATATTCGAACTCCGTCAGCCATAACTTCAAAATGATAATATGAAATTTCGATCTTCCTTTTATTTGTCCTCAATTCGAAAAAGTATTTGCGAAGTGCAGGATATTTCAATAGAAACGCGTTAAAAAAAAAAAAAATCTCTAGCTTTACTCCTGCATTACTTGTCCACTTGTTTCAAGTTAGCTTTTTGTAGCTAACTGCAAGTTATATATTTTATAGAAATTCCGCAAAAAAGCTAACTACAAGTAGGTTATTTTTTATCAATTGATAATTTTTTTCTGCAGGGTGGAGCGTACGGTAATCTTTACGGGCATTGTAGAATGCTTGATAAACGAAAAAAATTGAATTTAAATTCTAAACGTAATACATACATATTTATGTATGTATAAGTATAGATAATTGAAGAAAGAGAACACATTTAATTCACATACCTACTACCCCGCAAACATATTTTGAGCGATCAGAACATATGAGGTAAGAAATATGAGTTTCAAATATATACAAAATTTTTTACTTCTATACATATTAGTCTTTTAGGAGTCATATATGATGCAAATTATGAGCCAGCACGCCAATAGAAAAACAATACAGATTCGAAAATTATATTTAACTTGTTTATATAGAAA
>NW_016162195.1:0-15250 GCF_001687245.7 Rhagoletis zephyria | reverse complement strand
ATTCCTAGACGGCTTGCCCGATTTCAATGAAATTTTCAGGGGTGATTGGGGTTTGTGTGGAGGGTGCACATAAGAAATTTTATGTGTGTATCTTTGCACGTTTTGCAAAAACAAAAAAAAAAATTAATTTTGTTTGGCTTTACGTGTTTTTTTTCGGATTTCTATCATTCCTAGACGGCTTGCCCGATTTCAATGAAATTTTCAGGGGTGATTGGGGTCTGTGTGGAGGGTGCACATAAAATGAAATTTTCAGAAGTGATTGGGGTCTGTGTGGAGGGTGCACATAAGAGATTTCTATCATTCCTAGACGGCTTGCCCGATTTCAATGAAATTTTCAGGGGTGATTGGGGTCTGTGTAGAGGGTGCACATAAGAAATTTAATGTGTGTATCATTGCACGTTTTGCAATTAATTCTGTTTGGCTTTACGTGTTTTTTTGGATTTTTATTATTGTTTTGCCGCAAGATTGGCAGTCCTGCCTTTTACTAATAAATAAACAGAAACAGCTGGCGAATGTTTACAATTATTAAAAAACATTGACAACAATTTAATTTATAATCTTATAACTGGAGTCTACTATCGCACCCTTTCCTCAAACGTGTATTAATTCAATATTCAAATAACGTATATTTATATAATTTGAAAAAATCTCCCTACTATACAAATATGTACAGCAATATTAACTAACTAGCGAATACCCGGCGTGCTTCGCTGCGCCTTAAAAGTAATTTTGTTTTGTTACTCCCTCCACAACATTTGAAAATATTAGTTAATATTGCTGTACATATTTGTATAGTAGGGAGATTTTTTCAAATTATATAAATCTGTGTTCGTATGGAAAAGTAGCTTATGTCGAAAGGCTGACTTTAATATAAATCGGCATTTGCAGTATACGATTCCGAATGACTCGCTGGCGCTGAGCCGTTGAACTACTTTTAGCAAATAAACGCGCAAGAAATAGTTCCGATACTAGCAAGTCAATATTCTTATTAAGTCTCATCAAAAAATTCCTTGTCGTTTAAAGAATAAAAGGAATGCCGCATTATACTAAAGCCAACCTTTCGACATAAGCTACTTTTCCATATGAACACAGAAATATACGTTATTTGAATATTGAATCAATACACGTTTGAGGAAAGGGTGCGATAGTAGACTCCAGTTATAAGATTATAAATTAAATTTCCAAGAGAAAGTCGGTTCTTTACATATTTTCTAATTACCTTCGAAAATATATTAACTAAAAAAAAAAAATAAACAATGCTTCATAGATCGATTTTTTTTAAATCTAACTTCATAAAGTTCTTTAGAAATATTTTGTAAATGAGGCCATACGAGCTTAGGGGGAGAGTTACAACACAAAAATACATTTAAGGCGCAGCGAAGCACGCCGGGTAATTGCTAGTTGATTCATATATGAGGACAAAAATTTCTTTAAAGAGTCCAAAATGAGCCACATAGGAGGCCAATAAGAGTCCGACATGACTCATATAGAGGCTCATTTGATGTATGAATTTCAGCTCATATAAGTCGACCTTCGGAGGAATGGAAACACCTTCATATCGGACTCCTAAGTGAGCTCATTTTGAGCGTAAAGGCTCGGAAATAGGACTCTTTAAAGACTCATTTATGACTCCAAATGTTTGCTGGGTATGTAAGCTGCCTACATACATGAGAGTTTTCATTAGTAATCATCACATTTGGAAAACGTTGCATCTTGTAATGCAGTGGTCAATAATTGTACAAGTGTTTTATCAAAAGGGATCACTGAATAATACAATTTAATTTTTGTTGGGAAAGAAATTGTAAGTAAATAGGTTCTTTCCCGTACGCAACGCGTGATCACGCGGGTGCCCAAAATAGCCCAGGAATCATTCCCGTACTCAACAAAATGGGTAATAGAGAGCGAAAATTGGAACGTATTGGATCGTAAGTGTCTTCTTCTTCCTGCCCAAAACAGTCCGGGTAAAAACGGATAAAGCGTTAAAGTGCATATCAGCTGTTTTGTGTTTACATGTTGCCTGTTTCTAGTGATGTGCTGAGTTAATACTTTTTAGGCATTGTCCATGCTTTGGCGCCATATACCAACACGGGCATGATAACTAACTTATAGTGTGGTTTTCGTACGTCGAGAGAGGACTTTACTCCTGAATTGCCTACTCAGTCCAAAGTAGCACTTGTTGGAAAGAGTGATTCTGCGTTGGATTTCCATGCTGACATTATTATTGGTGTTAATGCTGAAAATTTAAATTTTTTACTTTTTCGAAATTTTAACTGCCAACAGTGACGTGGGTGCCAAGGCGCGAATATGCAGTTCTGCAGTTCTTATTATCTTCTCCAACATCAGATTAAAGAAATCGCATGAAAGGGGGGCTGTCTGAAACCCCGTTTGGTAGGAAGCGGCTCGGAGAGGTCTTTCCAATTCTGATACTCCAACGCCACCTAGCGGTTGTTTTAATAGTTATTCTGCTATTCGGAAGGTAGACAAATTCAAAAAACAAATATCATAACAGAAAGTCCAGCCGTTCTTGAGTTATAAATGGTGTAACTAACACAACTTTGTTGTTAAATATATAGATACATATTAAACAAACATAAGACAAATATGAAAAATTTTGTTAATTTATTATTTATTTATTTTCCACCACTATATGTATGAAAAATTACCCACAGGCGACGTCTCTAGCCATTGAGGCTCTCACCTTTAAGCTATCGCTGAAGCTTTTTTTCATCCGCCCCCCTTCGCGAAATCCTGGCTACGCCACTGATACCTAAGGCGGTAGATTACTTACAAAAATCCTTATGGAATTTAAAGACAACTACCCTGAAGATAATTTATGTAGGCCTTATAAAGAGAAGCCACCAACAAATTGCTGCATGCCTTCTAGAAGGGCTTTTCTTATTTGCAATTTACGCGAAAATATAAGTTTATAATAGTGCGATTCATAAAAAGTCGCAAAGTGGCATTTTTGGCGAAATGGCAATGTTGCGAACAAAGTTGTATGAACGACTTATCGCAACTCCGGATTACAAATGTAAAATTTTTTTAAAATGCCGCACGTTAGAGAAAAGGAAACGTTTTTGCAGTTATATTTCGAAGCAACCTTAAGTGATATACTTTTTCTTGAAGTATTTGCAGACAATACAAACACATGTGTTTCGCGACTTTGACTTTGCAATGATTTCCAGCTCAAATAGTATGCAAATGTCGCAAGAAAGTTTCAATACTAAAGTAATCAGATGTGTCGCAAGGTGGCAAATTCTGCGACAAATGCGACATTTCCAACAACTTTGCGACATTTCTTGAATCCCACTATTATTTGGCATTGCAGATGAATTTAAATATGCTTTTTAAGCTTCAGTAAAATATATTTGACATCAAGATGGATAATAAAGCAAAGCAAATGACTCTGGAGGTAAATGTCATAAATCCAATAGTCAGCGCATTCGCGCCTCGGCACTCAGGTCATGGTTGACAGCTATAATTTCGAGAAGGTTAAAAATTTTTGGGAACCTGCATTAGCATCGATAATAATGTCAGCGTCGAAATGCACAGCAGAATCACTCTTGCCAACACGTGCTACTTTGGTCTAAGCAGGCAATTCAGAAGTGAATTCCTATTTCGACGTACGAAAACCACACTCTATCAGGCCTATCCTGCTTACTACCGAATATTTTGACACCGGAAAATTTTGTTACCAAAAAATAACACCACTTCTTGTAACCGCAATTCTAAGTACCTTGGTAACAATTTAATCTATTCAGCAATTCAGCTATGAAGTTTTGTATAAATTCTGGCGTTGCATACTTCACAGGGCAATATTTTGTTACCTGCTTATGAGGTGGTAACAAAATTGATCAGTGCACAGAATGCGGAAAGGGTTTAAAAATTAACAGGAACTTTATTTACCGGTAACAAAATTTTTGTTACCAACGCAGAATAGGCCTGTATAAGTCACTTATCATGCCCGTGCTGGTATATGCCACTACCTGACTACGCCCTTGGCCTTTCTATACATAAAAAGATAACGACATGCACAAAAGACTCGTATCTCTTATCTACATACATATGTATTTCTACCGAAAAATGTTATCTTCTCATTGCACTTTCAACACAAACACTAAGAACCGGGCAATAAAAAAGGCAACATTGTTTGTATAAACGAAAACGCCTTTAGATACGTAAGTATGCTATCGCACTGCAAACTTTCACGAATTTATTTGAAAAGCTATTTTAAAAGTGGTTTAAAAGATATTAACGTTATCAAATTCGATGAGTGAATGATTTAGCTGTTTGTAGTCATAAAATAGCATGTTATTCGTATTTGCCACTGCAACCGCTCGTCGGTTTGGACAGAGACTTACATAAGTATGTATGTTAGATATGTTTCTGGATTTTAAATGGTGCAGGTCAGTGTTGCCAGAAAGTTCCCAGAGGAAAGGTTAAAAGGGCAAAAAATAAAGCTAAAAAAAGTTAAATCAAAATCTGAGTTATGGCTAAAATAAGTATATTAACAAATCAATATTTTTTGCTCCTTATTATAACTCCATAGTAATTTCAATAAAAAAAATTATATATTTTTGTAAGGAACAACTTATTTTGATCGTAACCATTTTTGTAAATATTGAAGGCAAGTGAAGTGAATTTGAAAACTGTGTTTCTTTTCCTAAATTAAAAAAAAAACAAATTTATATGGTGTTTTTTAATATCAACTAAAACTACTTAACTCATAGATAGTACTAAATGCGTTAAAAGTCCGTTTTTCTATAGGTAGGCGGTGTAGCCGAGTGGTTTGAGGTGAGCGCTATCACTTCACGATTCAATCCCTGGTCAAAACAACATCCGAAAATAAGCAGTCGCCCCTCGACGGACGATGGCGAAACTCCGAGTGATTTTTGCCTTAACAACTTTAACAAAACTTCTCACACAATCCATTTGCCGTTCGGAAGCGACTAAAAATTGTAGGCCGCTCTATTTGTTTAACAACATAGCGACGCACATGACAAATTGGAGAAGAATCTCGGCAAAACACTTAGCAAAAGTGTAGTTAAGCGCCAAATATAGATATTAACCGGATATTCTAAGTATATCTCTATTAATCTCCCTAAGCCTTCTCATCTTTGCTCGTCACGTTTACTTTTTTGCGCAATATACATACATTCATGTACATAAAGATAAGATTTGCAGATAATGATTTGGCACTTTTTGGGAAGAGATATATTCGCTTTATCTGCACGCTGACATTACTTCTGGTATTTTTGCTGGATCCCAAGTTTGTATATAAAGCCCTTCACATCAAACTTTTACCTGCAGCTCTCAAGAAAACGGTCAAGAAATAAATTGCCATTATTTCGTGTGTGCCCACTCACTCTTTCCTCAAGAAAGAATGGAACGGGCATATATTTCTGTTGCAAACATGGGTTGCATTGTGCTCCCAGCGTTGCCCGGAAGTAAAAATCATTTTGCAGGTCTAGGCTGACGATGTCATCAAACTGCTATTTCTCAAGCCATACTGATACGACCGAATCTCTTCGTTAACCGGAGTTCCTTTATGCATACATTTGTCTATATCTATCTCGATTCGTTTTGCCTGTTACAAACAACCGTTATGTTAAAGAAGTTATAATACCCTTGTGCACAAGTGCGCTGGGATATAAAACGTAAAACATGAAAACTTAACATGGAAAATGTTACTCGAAATGGCGTACTCCTACTGCATAGATTTCAGTCAAATTTTCAGAGGTTATACATTGCATATATGGTCCTATTATAGGCTACTAGAAAAGTCGCTAGGTGGCGCTGGGGTCGAGTTATTTATAAAAGTCGTAATTATGAACCGATTTCATTCAAATTCCATGATGAGAAATACGTATGCGCAAAATACAGCCGCTAGGTGACACTGGAGTCGAGTTATTTATAAAAATCATATTTACGAACCAATTTCTTTTAAATTCAAAATGTCTCTATCAGCATGATGGAAAATACGTTTACCAAAAATTGAACCGCTAGCTGGCGCGGAAGTCGAGTTATTTATAAAAGTAAAGAAAAAGCTATCTGCATGATAAAAAAAGCGCTTGCGAAAACGGTCCCGATAAAAGCCCTATTTATGAACCGATCTTGTTAATGCAAATTCGAAACCTTTATTAATTCCATGACAATTTATTTTTATTTTTTTCATTGGAAACATATATGTACATACAAAACATAAAATTATAGCCGTTTTCGTATTTCGGACTAAACTCAAAAACACGTCAAATTCTTGGAGGTTAAATCTTGCATGTATGGTCCTATTATAGCCTACTAGACAACACGGTGGTAGCGCTGGAGTAGAGTTACTTATACAAGTCATATTTATTAACCGATTTCGTTCAAATTCACAAAGTAAGCTACCTGCATAATGAAAAAATCGTTTCCTAGAAATGACCAGCTATAGTTTATAAAATCTGATTGAAATTCATAATGCGTATTCATTTCATGACAGATAGTGGTTTTGCAGAAGAGGGACCTACTGGATTGCGCTGCAGCCGAAATATATAGAAACCCACACGGGGTTTGGTCTGCTTTGGTCCTATATTCATCTTAGATGAATTTACTTTTCATTTGGCTAAATGGAGGATTCGTTTAAGTATGCATGTAAAGACCGCAACATTGTGTAAACGCACCTTTGCCTGAAGACCTCATACACCTCAAATGCGATCTTGTACCTACGTCCGATTGACAAAACTGCTCAGGGCTCAGGGCTGCTGAAGAATATTACGCACGCTTGGCAGAGATATCACAGGCGGAAATAAGACCATCGGTAAAACTCATGACATCGAAAGGGATTAGTATTGCATATGGTATCACAATGCTACTATTCTTGGCCTATGTGTGAGGAGGATTCTGCTCTTTATTCGTTTGAATTTAAACTAAAAATGTTTACTTTACAGACCGCTTTTGCTTTTAAACGCTATTTTTGTATTGGCCAACGCAAAAGATCTTATTAGGCGCCGCGAAGCAAGCGGGCATTGGCTAGTACTAATATGTATGTATTTTGTACCCGTACTGTAATATTTTATTTATTTTGTCAATTTAATTGAGATAAACTTGCAAACAGGTGGCAACCCTCTTCGACTGTAAGCCTTCTTAAAACTCTCTAGTTTGACACCTGCATTGCAATATTTCCCTGATTTTATCAATTTACTTGAGTTAAAATTTTACATTTTACATTCGTGACTGAACAATTCCTTTGAGTAATTGAAAAACCTAAAGAACTCTTGCAATTGCCGGTAATGGAATTGGAAGAAACTATATGACATTTTCAATTCCTTTCAAAGGAATTGGGGGGAAAATATTACATTACTAGCAGGTACTTTATTCCAATTACAATATGAAATTCCTTGTAATCTCAATAACAATATTAAAATGAAATATTAATAAGCCACAATAACATTGACAAAAAATGTTTCAATTGATTTCAATTTAGGTACATAGGTAGTATATATTCAGAACACGTGCAGCTTCGATTTGGTTTGTCCATAGGGAAAAGGGTGTTAGCTAAGTGAGGTTAAGGGATAATGGGAAGAGATGCTTCGATTCGTGGGGTGTCTCTCCACATGCCGGGCACTCGTTTGGCACATCTACACCTAATATACTCAGGTACGGGTTTAACCTGCCGCAGTAAGTAGAGCGAAGTTGGACTCTTCTGGTTCTAGTCTCCCGAGGCAGACGAAGCTCTCTCTGTCTCGTCCACGTCGGGTGGTTGTGTTCCCAAAACGGCATTCACAGGTCGAAAGTCAGTGTAGGTCAATACTGACTCCCTTTGGACTTCGTCCGTCAGTTCGTATAGATACCTTCTTACGTGCCTTGGCGAGAGCTCCGCCCCAAACAGGTGTCTGTTCGGATTCACAAAATGGTAGACCCTACTAGGAATTTCTTCCAGAGCATTGCGTTATGCTCCCTGCATTTCAGCCTCATCATGTAGGTGGTGTTATGGCGACATCAGGGGTATCTGGTCGTTGTCCGGAGTGCCGTGTTTTGGCAGGTATGTAGCTTACTCCTCTGCGACCTACTAGTTCCCGGCGACCACGCAGGCCCTGCGTAGTTTAGAACCGGCCGGCCAAGAGGCAATCGAGACTACCTCTGACGGTTGAGGGAGGTTTGAAATATAATAATAGCTTCGCAAGTTTTCCTTAACTGTTATTCCGAATATGAAGCAGAGAATACACGTTCCAATTGCTTCACCAAAGTCGATGTAATGCGACGTATATGTACACGGCCCAACTGTTCGAGTGGTAGAGGATAAATGTTCAGTACAGACGTTTCAATGCGATGTTAAGCTCACTGAGTAACACTTCGGGTTTAAGGCGCATTAGCATGTGAAGACCTTGAGCAAAATGCAAGGAAATACATACAATAAAGGCAATGGGAGTTCATGAAAAGAAAATCGTGGAAAACCTAAACTATTCCAGAAAATTTGAATGCCATCTTCGCATCTAGTCTGGAGAAAAGTAGATGTCAAATACAAAAATTATTCTAGTTCGCGGTATCTAGATATTAGAAAATCTTTCATATTTTAAATACCCTTAGGAATTTGTTTTAGTAAAATTTAATCTATATCATTTTGTTCCTACACTCACACTTCCAATTGTATATGGAATTCTACCAGGTGTAGTAGTATGGAAACATTTTTGAAGCTATAGTAGTTAAATATTTGGCTCATAATTTTTGTACATAGTACATTTCCACCACACTGAAATCTTTGGAAAAACTTCTATTCCTGGGAAGTACCTACAACAAAAGAAGACTTTTTCTCAGAAATATTTTATGAAAACTTTTTTTTTTGTAATCTTTTCCAATTAATTGTCCGTGTTAAATATTGTTCATCATTAAACATATAGTATGGATTTTAGGATTCCCAGAAATAATTAATATAAGACATAAAAAAACGAAATTTAAGCTATCTTCATAGCCAAAAGTATCTATATGAGTAGGTATCGATATCTTAGATCCGATATTTTTCAGGTATCGATATATTCTTTCAATACTACTCCCAAAAAAAAAGTATCGATACCTGCATGGTATCGTTTCATTCCTAAGTATTGCAGTTGATTGAATCCACGTTACGGAATATCCTGGCGCACCAAGCAGATTGTCGGAGGAACCAGGAGTTTCTGGCGGCGGCGTATGGGTGGGTATTCTTTTTTTTAAGAGGAAGCATCGAAAGCCTAACCCCGTCAGTGTGTACCGTTCACCTCATGGTACCACCGTCAAGTATTTCGCCGGAGGGGTGTGTTGAGCACGAAGCTCTACGTTGGTTGCAGTCCATTGCATCAACTTGAAGCCGTCATTTGTCTTTGAAAAAGCCCCGGCCATGTCGGGTCCATGCGCCCCACTCCATGTCACGTATTCGTAATGCATTTTACTTATCGTGTAATCTACTATGTTTTCAGGTGTGGGATCTTCTCCAAACACGGAACGAATGTGGTTTCTAATCAGATCGAATCTCGGGCAGTGGAACAAAGCGTGTTTTACATCTTCGACAATGCGATCTGAAGCAGCCGTGGCCGGTGATCATCTAAGTTAAATGGAGGTTTACTTCGCCGTGCGAGCATGAGATTCAGTTTTCGATATTTGGGATCAGTCGTTGTGTCCAGAGTACGTTCGAGGAGGCCACGTTTCTATCGTGTCTTTACGGGCTAATGTTTTCCTAGCAATTGCAATGATTATTCTTTTGCCAGAAGCTCTATTGCGTGTAATCCAGACAGTACAGTGTAAGTGGGGGTGTGGTTACGTCTGTGTTCTGTTGGGGTGTGGTCGTGTTTGTGTTGGGTTTCTCACACCAGAGTCTGCCGTGGATGCAGCTCTGTTTGACCTGACTTAGGTAGAGTTGTGCTGTAGTCATCTCTGGCATCTAGTGGTCCGGTCTGTGGCAGTATTTCTGTGGATAATGAGTAATAATAGTGCAAAATTTCATGGTCCAGCCTTTATAAATGGAGGAGTTATAACAAAAATCTAATATCTGAACAATCAGTTGTATGGGAGCTTTATGTTTTAGTGGTCTGATTTTGCCGGTTCCGACAAATGAGTCATTCGTTATAAAGATACGCCACTTTACCAAATTTTAGAGGATATCTCGAAAACTTAGGAACTAGATTGCGTTAAAACAGTCAGATAGACAGAAAGACGGACACGGTTAAATCGGATCAGCTCGACGTTCGGATCATTTAAGTGTACATATTCATTGGTATATCTCTTCTTTTGCTGGTAATTACAAAGTTCAGACCAAAGTTATAATGCCATTTCATCTTCATGAAAGGTAGAAACATTTCAGGCATATTTAAATCGGTTCAAATCGTACGTGCGACAAAAATAAGAAGTAAAACTGTTCGTACTTTTACAAGACAATATTAATATTTGTTGATACATTTTGCCGGCCCCTTGTCATGGGTCTCGATATCTCGCGTCCATCTCTAATGCATAGTTTGTATTTGTTTTTCAATAAAAGCAAACCATTCTTATTGGGGATAAACAAGCCCGTCGGGAGAGAGGGGGAAAAGGGGTGAATCCCCCGGGTCCGGGCTTTGTAAGGGGCCTGAAATATCAGAATCATAACTTGTCATTATTTCTTTACAATGTAATTGCTCCTTCGTTATAGGCTTTTTTTATAAATATACATATGTGTTCCGATTCGTGCTGATTGTTTCTGACTCTGGACATTAGAGAAAATTGTCACATGCTTTTAAGTTAACACAACTGATTTTTCAGTCCGGGGCCCAAATTTTCTCTCGACGGTCTTGGGGATGAAGCTTGAGTTAGTTTGACCATGGGTGGCCAACCATACACGTGGCAGTGGGAATGCGCATATTGGAAAACGTTTTCAGTCTAACCGGAACTAGGAAATGTGCATCACAAATCCACAACAACTAAGGCTGCCGAATCTGCGGCGGAATGTAAAAAAGCTGCTATATCAGAAAGGAATTACAATGCGTTCGTGTGGCCGCAAACTTCTTGGTAAAGGCGGATCTCCATAGCATGCGTTATACGTACGTAAGCGTACGTTTGACAGAAAAATGTAATATACAAATTTTTATGGCTAAAGTCAAAGTACATAGCATCCATTGCTTATGCGTTAAGACGCTGGCCCAATGCAGGCTTGCTTTGCATGCCTTACTTACTTTAATTTGCTTTGATTTACTTCAAATACTCGTTTGGCCAAATGGCGGCTAGGAACGCTGTCAAAGCTACCAGCTGTCTAGCTAAAAAATCAAGGTCTGTTCCCTTACACTAAGAATAACTTTTTTTTCGGATTTATTTTTAAATTAATGCGAATTAATTTTTAGATTTCAAAGGAATGATAATAGTTATACATCTATAAATATATGTACATTTATTAAAAAAAAAAAAACAGTTTTTTCAGAGACGACTGGCCAGTAGTTTGACATTATAAATATCGCTAGCTTTGTGTGAAAAGCTGCTTAGTCCACCTTTTTTGAAACCTCATATTTTGATAAAGGAAGCAAGAGAAATTAAGGTACTTCTTTTTTGTCTCGTTTATGTTCAATGAAAGGCAAATTTTCTAAGTCCAAAAGAGGCCCCGAAAATCCGTTAAGGCTAAAATAATATGAAATCTTTAAAAAAAGATCGAATCCTTCTGATTGGATAGGACTTAGCAATTTTTCAGCCAGAGATATGTTAAATATAAATATGGAAACATAGAATCATTTTTATTAAACTTTGAATTACTTATATTATATATTTTTTTTTAATTACGTCAGCAAACTTTTGTTCATAAAAGTGTGCAGCAGTTTGTTTGAATTCATTAAGAACGGGAACATACCTTTTTGTCAAAAGCCTACGCCAAACGCTTTCAAATAAAACATTTGCCTATTTGAAACTTTGAGGCGCTTAAAGCAAGTGAAGCAAAGCTGCCATTTGGCCAGCCTTCATACGTTTTAGTATATTCCCAATAACTTTTGACAGTTCTTAAAGCGAAGCAAGCAAAGCATGCCTGCATTGGGCCAGTACCTTTAGCGTCAAGTGACAACTATTCTGTGTTTTGTTTACAATTGATTTAAAATTTTTTCAGTTTGTGAAATTTTTTGGATTTATTGAAATAAAAAATGTGAAATATGATGAAAGACAAGTAATTTTTATAAAAAAACCGACTTAAAAATAGAATATATATATATATATATATATTTCATGATCCAATGATCGGATCTAAACCACCTCTGAGACACTAATTTCAGGCAAGCATTTATCTCGTCCGCCAGTGTTAATCGAGAAACTACAGGTAATGTTTGCGTGAAATCTCCTGCGAGCAATATCAATGCATTCCCGAATGGTTGATCGTTTCCACGCGAATCTCGCAACAATCGATCAAGAACCGCAGGAGGTTTTTTGTGTGCCATGGTGCACTCATCCCAAACCATGAGTTTAAATTTTTGTAATTCTTTTTCCATACCGGGAGGGACATCGTGTCGAACCAAAAGTATCGATATAGTACTCATTTTAAATATCGCTGTAAAAATATCGCGTACCCATTAATATCGTGATAAAAAGACTAGATATTCCAAATATCGATACCAAATTCAAAAAATTAAATCTGAATATTGGTCTCATTTTCCAATAAAGAATGAACAATTTTGTACTTTAATAAGTAGTTGCTTATATAGAGGTAAGTGTGTTACTTGACATCACCGAAGGCATGGGTGCGTTAAAAATTAATTTAATTAATCTAATTTAATTTTAAAGTTAATATTGTTACTAAATTAATTTTTAACGCAAATAAAAGATGAATTTCATGTCGAATATATTTTTTATTTTGACTTCAGCGCTACCTAGTTATTCCATTTTATGCAAATCTATGTCGTGCCATGACCTTCCCCTGGAAACGCCCATAAATATGTCTATACTTTGGAACTTATATTTAAAGCAATATGGATATATTTAAAGAGCACAAATGTGTACTATCTTATTTAACTTGGCATGTGGCGGGATTTAAACCCATGCCTTCGGTGATGTCAAGTAACACACTTACCTCTATATAAGCAATCCAGCATTCAACGTGAGGAAATAGCATATACGTCGATAAACACCGTTGTGTAAAAAGACCATCCAACGGAATTTTTGAACGTGGCCTTTCAAAGGTGAAGAATTCCCATGATTCCGACCGATACACCATTTCAATTTAAAAGATTGCAATTCCCAATTCGATTGACATTCGGAATCACAATCAATAATGTCGAACTTTGGAAAACTATGGTTTAGATTTACATGCGGATTGCTTCTCAGATGTTGCGTGTTCCTGTGTTAGCAAACCAGATGTTCTTAATATCTATGCAGAGAATGAAAAAACAGCAAATATTGCGTGCACACAAGTACTTATTACATAACCAAACACATATGAAACGTATGCTTTGTTTCGTTAATAATTTATCATCCATATAACAGGTATATTCCACAGCAAAGGTGGCAGGGTACAGCTAGTGCTAACATAAATAACTGACTAATAATATATATCTCAAGACTCAGCTTATTCTACTGCTTACTAATTCATTAAATGTGTTTGCTGCGAGAAAATAAACATTTATTGATATGCAAATGAAATTCCAGCCATTCTCTGCATATTCACAACGCAACTATTGTGTAACAAAATAACAAAAATAAAACCAGCTAAAAAATTACCTACGGGGGAACTTTTTTGTGGAAAATTAAAATGATACGCAGAAAATTAGTAATGTTGCAGTTGCTCTTCCTCGCCGTGGTACTGGCCATCGTCCTGAGGACTGTTCAATCGTTGGGCCTCAAGTTCGGCGCGCATGCGTGCATGCTCAGCAGCGATGCGTTCATATTCACTAAGATGTTTGTGTGTGGCGTAGGCAACAGCTTCAGTATTCCTTGGTCCGGCAGCGTAAGCTTCCTATGATGAAAATAACGATATTTTATTGTAAATTAGAAGTTGATTTTTTTGTATTGCATCAAAACATGTTAGATAGGCACGAATTAATTAATTGCCAAGTTAGACGTGCAGTACTTACATGTCCGCCGTGACCGCCGTCAGCGGCATGTTCTTGCGCAATGCGATTGTACAACGCAAAATGTTTCCGCTTTGCCTGTTTCACGGCCTCGGTATCCTCCTGTTCGTGGCTGAGTTGCGGATGGAAACCATGCTTGTCGGCTACGTATTGCACAGTGCGCAGCTGGTTTTTAGGATCGACATAGGAGAAGGCACCGCGTACAACGCCAGTGCCGTCAGATACTTCGGTGTGCTGGCGATCGACATGTCCAGGCGCACGTCCAGCTTGGTAGCTGAAGACGTATGGATTCGGTGGTCCCGGCTGCGGGGTTGTTTCGTGGACGCTATGGTGCAGAATGTGCGAGACATCGGCGCATGCGCAAATGAAGAATACAGCTATGACCTTTTGCGAAACGAAATGAATGTGAAATGCAAATTAGTTTGCAGACTTAAATTTACAGTTGGTCAATGCGTTAAATCCACTTTTTCAATGCGTATTTGCTGTTATATTAGTTCAATTGTCTCACCAGTCCAATAAACAATTTCATTTTTACGACCACTTATATTCAAACGCAACAATATTAAACAAAAATTTGCACTGTTGAAATATTCTTTTTGCAGTCTTAAATACAATTTTTTTGTAAGTCTTGCTTGGAGGCTTGAAGTTGTGTACGACAGCAAACGTTTTGCGCTACTAAAAACTCGCCTTAATAAACATACGTTTATGCACAATATCAGCACCGAAAACACTGCAGCAAAACAAAAGTTAAAACAAAAATTAAATAAAACTTTAAATATTAATGAAAACCGGTATTTTGTAGCTTTTCAATCGCAATCATCACCAAAGCCTCAAATCGGCATATGTTTTCGATTTATGTACATATGTATGTATGTATGTATGTCTGATTGTAAACTTTGAAATATTTTTGTATGTACGTATGTGCGTAACATTTGCAGTATGTAACGGGTGATTTTTTTGAGGTTAGGATTTTCATGCATTAGTATTTGACAGATCACGTGGGATTTCAGACATGGTGTCAAAGAGAAAGATGCTCAGTATGCTTTGACATTTCATCATGAATAGACTTACTAACGAGCAACGCTTGCAAATCATTGAATTTTATTACCAAAATCAGTGTTCGGTTCGAAATGTGTTTATCGACAAATTTTGTTCAGCGATGAGGCTCATTTCTGGTTGAATGGCTTCGTAAATAAGCAAAATTGCCGCATTTGGAGTGAAGAGCAACCAGAAGC
>NW_016162194.1:35587-45056 GCF_001687245.7 Rhagoletis zephyria | reverse complement strand
AATTGTTTTAATCAAATTTTATTTTAACTTTTTTATTTTGAATTAAAAAACAAACTTCGTATGCATTTCGAGCAGCTTTCCGCTCATCATCAGCAACACGACTAAAGCATTAGTAGCGCTAATACATACATATGTGTGTATGTAGATACACAAAGTTAGGCAAAAGCGCCAAATGACAAAACAAGTGCAAAGACAAATTAATAACATTATACATAAATACGAAACTTCAACAAGTGCAAAGACAAATTACATAAATACCAAGCTTAAAACTAGTGTGACTGCCGTCGGCGCAAGCAAAACAAATCCGATTCGATGTTCGCCTTGTCTAGATTCATCGCCGATCTGTCATTACAAATATACATGCTTTCGTAGGCGTCAAGTTTTCTTTCGTCGTGTACATGTTTTAATAGCTGCACCTTGCTCGCTGACACTGGTAAGTGCTGATCTCCTAATACATGCGCTGCGAATGCAGATCGTCTCGGGTCATTGTTTTCGACGCATTGTTTGTGTTCGCTGTATCTCTTTTTGATAGTGCGTTTGGTTTGTCCATAGTACCTTTTTTCGCAGAAACCACACGATATTTTGTATACGCCTGCTTTGTCTAGTGGGTCTGTTCTGTCTTTTAGGCTTTTGAAATGATTTTTCAATTTGAAGGGGTTGGAGTGCACTATTTGCATTTTGTTCCTCTGGAATGCTGTTTTTAGGCCGTTGGTTATTTTTGGTGCAAAAATGATAGACACGCGCTTCAAATCAGCTGCTCTATCGATGTTCTGTTTGAACAGTGTCGTTAAGTTTGAATTTTTGCGTTTGTGTGCGTGTTGTTTTATTATATCCCTGCAACAAATTGTGCGACTAATCTCTAAAGAGAGTATTCCGATATTACTCTCAATCGGGTACAATTGGGCATTAATTAGTCGCAACTAGTCTCATACGGGTACTAATGGAGGTCAATTAGTCTCGACTCATGCCTTATGGGTATAATTGGAGATCAATTAGTCCCCAACTCATCTATCACGGGTACTATTAACGATTTAATGATATGTACGCACTTAGTCAATGAAATTTCATGTGCGGCGTTGGCACACAGAGAGAGTATCCGCCTAACAAAACTGAACACCCCAGTTCGAATCTCAGCTGGCGCAAATTTTTATTTTTATTTTTTAAAAGTGACTAGTCGCTTTTTATACCCATTCGGGTATAAAGGTGAACAATTAGTCTCTTCATAGGACATGCTCGAACAAAAGCGAACAGTTCATTCCATATAAAGAGATCAAAAGTGGTATTAGTCGCATGCTCCTTTGCGATTGCTCCCGGAGTCATCCCGGATTAGTCCAATTTTTTGCAGGGATTGTTTATTATTTTTTCGCTATAACCATTTGTTTCTGCTGCTGCTTGGATATAATTGTACTCTTTCGTGTAATTTGGCAGCGATAGGGGCAAGTTAACTAAACGATGTGCGAGGGAGTGAAACGCTGCTAATTTATGTTGTATTGGGGTATATGAATCGCTCGGAATGTATCGCAGAGTGCTTGTCGGCTTATGGTGTACCGCGATGTCGATTTTGTTTTGCTTTCGCGATAATTCTAAATCCAAGAAAACGAGTTTTTTGTCATTTTCTACTTCACAGGTGAACTTTATTTCTGGATATTGCGAATTTAGAGTATCCAGTATGTTTCTTACTTCACTCTCTTTGACAACTGCGAAGACGTCATCGACGTATCTGTACCATATGCGTGGTAATTTGTTTTCCGATTGTAAGTCCATTTCAAATTTGGCCATAAAGACTTCTGAGATAAGTGGTGACAACGGGTTTCCCACGCTGGTTCCCTTCAAGATTTTAAAAATTTTTTCTCTGAAAACGAAATAGTTTGTGTCCATACACATCCTTGCCGCTCGCATGTATACATTGAGTTCTTTTTCGCTGATATTTTGATTTTTTAAATGCGCTTCTAAAGCGGTCATTGCTTGGCTTACTGGTAGTGATGGGAATAATGCTTCCACGTCAAACGAAACCATGACTTCGTCATCCTTCGCTGCTGGCTGATCAATAAGGCCGGCGAACTCGATCGAGTTTTTAATCCCCCGATTGATAAAAGGGGGAAACTTATTGATTTCCTCACAAGCCAACATGCTATCTTAGTACACGGTGTTACAAGCTTAATAAAAAGGTGTTTTTGTTTCATCATAAATTTCATAAACTTAACAAGTACTTATACAAGTTATTTTTAAGCAAAAAACAAAACCGACTTCAAATCTCTAATAAAAATTTAAGAATACCGTTAATTTCTTAATGATGTAATGATCGGACCTAAACCAAATTAGTGTGGGATCACTTCTGAGGTACTGCCTTTCCTTACAGAAATCGGTTAGCGTGGTCCAAAATTATGCGGTAACAANCCTAAACCAAATTAGTGTGGGATCACTTCTGAGGTACTGCCTTTCCTTACAGAAATCGGTTAGCGTGGTCCAAAATTATGCGGTAACAAACATAAAAAAATATATTCCGATGAATTGATAACTTCCTTTTTTGAAGTCGGTTAAAAAAACTTAAAAAAAAATTAGAGAAGAATGATAGACTGCAATATAGCGAGAGTACCAGTTTGACAGAATAAAACATAACAAAAGATCGTAGAAAATAAGGATGCTGGATATGTTTATGGCTCCCTTATATTCTACGTCCTTTGTGATAACGAAAGTGCTGCCACGTCTGCACGAAATTTTTTTTTGGGCCAGAGTACAGGGAAACTCTTATTAAATTAATAAAGAAAACTCTGAAAATCGGGCCTTAATCGGTACAAATATGAAAAATTGGGACACTTATACGTCCCGACTTTAAAAAAATATTCAGCGGGACAATTTTTTCAAAATCGGTACTAGGCTGGGCAAAGCCAGCTTTCCTTGACAGTGTTTTGATGAAAATTCCTTTTATCATTAATTTTGCACATTCCAAATTCTTTGGTTTGCAAAATTTCATAAGGAATTTGGAATTTTGTCACCTTTTCATTTGGAAATATGTCACTCCTTATATAGTGACATAACCCCAAGTAAAAAAAAAAATGCGTGTGTAACACCGTACACATGATAGAAGTGAAACTTCTTAAAAAAGGTGTGAGTTCCAGGTACCTACTCACGAAATTGGATGTGTAAACATATGTTTACGGTTCGGCAAACCATTAGGCGATTGAGTTACATACATAGGTTTGGTTAGAAATCAAACAATAATTTCATTTCATGTTATTAATTTTCTGATATACATATAATTTATTTATTCATTTTCCGGTAACACCACCTTATATGAACTCGCGCTTCTAGCATCCATAGGACCGGGTTGTTATGGAAGTAATTGTATGTTTAACAAATAAATGAAAATGTTTATAATGCAACCAATAGAGCCTTACGAATTCGCCATTACCAAGGCACTAAGCACTTTTGTTTGCAAAATGCATTTATTTAAGTTGAAGGAAGACAAATTCCTTTGTTCGGCATTTATTCTTACTCGCTTTCTCTCTTCCAAGGCGAATTCATATATTCTTATCACGAATTCATATATTCATGTGGTAGCAAGAGTATAAAAACATAAAATTACCTCATAAATTAAAAGCATAAGTATCACATGTATGCGTAGTCCAATTCGCGAAATCATTTCATCGATCTGAGTAAAAACTAAGTGCATAAACTCTATTTCGCGTTAATTGAAATCATGAAATGGTGTTCATTCATTCAGTTTCTACACAAGCGCATGAAATGATTTCATGTATTGGCCTACGCATAGTGGTAGTAAATGACAGAATGAATTACAACAAACACATCCTTTTGACATAATGCAAGCAGAAAACGTTGGTTCAAATCAATCCGCAATCAAGTTGGACGTTTTGCCCACAAACATTGCAATTTTGCGAGCAGTCTCATTGTAAAATCTCATTTTAACAATTTCATAGTTTCGGCTTACATTTATAAAATTCAACGAAAGCACGTACCTATTTCGGCTGAGTTATCCATTTTCGGTTATTTAGTGTACAAAAATTAAATGATTTTATACAACATGGCCATTAATGTAGCGATAAGTTGTACAACTTGCCAGAAAATCCAAATTTTTTGATCTTTCATACAACCAAGACATAAATTCATTCAACCGGCCCACAAACGGTGCAATCTAGAGCAAAAGAATACCAAGTTGAACCAACGGTCGCTACGTTTATGGCTTTCTTTAAGACACATCGGGCGAAAATTTCAACTGCTCCTGTAACACTAGCTTATATAAGTTGGCCTTGCTATCATCCTCACATATGTTCATCAGAGTGTACCAACGAAGGACGAGTTAACAAGGAGATAGCAAGAGCACAAAACTACTCTAGAAAATTACACGCACAATGACAAACATGAACAAATGTACAACAAACACATAATTTTTGACAATCAGTACAGTTCGCATTTATATCAACGAGCAGCTTATTAGATTTGTTTTCGTTTGTACTACATATGTGCATATATACATGTACACAAACATATGTACATACACAAACATATGTACATACATACAAATATATATACATACAACCATTCAAACATATGTACATACATGAAAACATTTCTGTCCATAAGTACATACATATGCCCATCAGAACATCAACGAAGCCTGTTTGCTTCATCATAAATATATCCATACAAACATATGTACATATGAACGAATGGATGTACATAGTTACGCGAAGCACGCTTGCATCATTTACACATATGTGACCTGGTCTACGAAAAGGGAGCTTACGTGCGAAAACTAGTTTTCTGTGAAAAAGCTGTTAAAAGTAAGCAACTCGTTTCGTCAGTTTCTCATTATCTCGTTAATTGTTCTCCGCGCCGGACGTCCAGTAAGTGTTGTTGTTGGTCCAGTAAGTGTTGTTGTTGGTCGGAATATTATTATAGTTCATCGTGTAAGTTGCTAGTGTGGAACATTTAAAAATTTAAAATTTAAAAAAAAATTTTAGTACACTTCTAAGCAAGTTAGGATTTTCTGCTTTTCACCACGTGAAAAAGCATCTCATCTTCCATCCGAATCAACCAAAAAGTGAAAATAGATTTTTTGACACCTAAGCCCCCTTTCCGTAGACCAGGTCACATATATTGCTTGGCAGCGGCAGAGCTGAAATGCGCAATGACTTCGTTCATACATACATATATATGTATACATACATACGTGCATTCAAACATACATATATACATATGTAGGTACTCGTACCCGTCATGCGTCGCTTTATTTCTTTTTTCCCCTTCCCAATACTACCTATATCTTCCTTCTCACTCATGTAACGTTTTCAGTTTTAAAAATTTCACTCTCCATTTTTGCGATACCGCCGCCTAAGAAGTTTCACTTCAAAAATTGGATTTATGTCACTATACAAGGAGTGACATAATCCCAAATTTTAAAATTGGATTTATGCCACTTGGAGCTATGTCACGGCATCCCCTTGATCGTTCGGTGACATGTTTCTCCCAGGCTGCTGTTCTTCCTACGACATGTTAAATAACTCCTCTATCTTGCGCGAAAATGAGAGGATGTTATCCGTAGCGTTAAGAAGGTACAACTCGTTCATGACTCGAACACTTGGTTGCTGTGGCACCTCCTGAACGGATGTGCCGAATGTGCCAGCAGTGCACCGGTTGAGGTAATCTGTTGGTAGGAAATCTACAGGATGTTCTATACTCGTGTCGATCTCAGTAAATATTGAACCGACAACCTGATTTTCGAGAGCTCTGGCTACACTACGTGTGACCCTGTGATTCGAACCTAGCAGACCCAATCCTCCTGCAACTATTCTACCTTCAGAATCCTGCTCTTCGATACAATAAAATTTCGCGGCAAAAATGTGCAACGCACGATGGAAATTTAAGTTTTTGAAGAACTGCAACCAAGAAAAAAATCAAATCTCACCTCGAGTAAACAAAAATTTAAGGCCGAAAATTCCAAAAAAAATAAATAATCCGAATAAAAAAAGCGAACTAAAAAATATTGGAAAGGTGAATCTGGTGAAACGCAGTCTTAGATTTTTAAGATTATAAATATTATAATCATAATGGTAACATTTACGTTTACACCAAAAGTAATCGTAATGGTATATAATTTAAGGATTACAATTAAAAAATCGTAATTAAATTGTAATCGTAATCAAAACTTACCCAGTTCTGTTATGTACTTACATTGTTCATAACGGTTTCAATCTCTAGAGCAGGGTTGTTGCGAATATTCGCATTCGCATTCGCAACCGCGGAGTTTCCGCATTAATTTCAACACTCGAATTCGCCTTCGCATTCGCAAAAATCAATGCGGATCTTTTGCGAATGCGAATATTGAAGGGACCGAAAATTACAGTTTTTTACGAGTTAAACTTGGCCAAATATTTCTATTCCGAAATAAAAGTACTTTCCGGATAATAAACAAATCGCTTATCCAAATTAAACAAGTTTGGTATCAAATGAAAGAGGACTTAAATAGCTTTAAAACTGAAATGTCTAAACGAGGAAAGCCACATATTGAAAAATATTTCAATAAAAAATGTTAATTAATAACCATAGAACAAACCTTGGGTCAGGTATGTATTTATATGAACTTCTTTAGTATTAGATTATAAAAAAAAATTATAAATCGAGGTGGTAATCTTCGTTCGTTTTTTTCTGTTTAAAAGCTATTTCAGTCCTCTTTCATATGATACCAAATTTGTTTAATTTGGATAAGCGGTTTGTTTATTGTCCGGAAAGGACGTTTATTTCGGAATAAAAAATATTAGGCCAAATTTAACACGTAAAAAAGTAACTGTTATTTTCGGTCCCTAGAATATTATGCAAATGCACTGATAACACGTATATCTGAACAGTCACAGAAGAAAGCATTAAAAATTAATTACAAAAACTAAAATCGAAAAACGCTGATGACGTTACAGGTTCTCCGAATTCCGAAACAACCAAAAGAATGAGAATGAAGAATTCTTTAGAAAACAACGGTGTTTAGACAACGATCGTGCCATGATGCTAGATTGTGAAGATGGAAGTCAGGAGGATACATCCGACATTTGCGGCCCCGATGAAATTCTCAGAAAGTAATTATTGCACCGCAATAAAAATAAATAAATATAACTGAGAGTCCTCTGGTGCAGTGTCAATCGAAATGAATTTACAACTTTGTCAAGTTTCAAGTTTTTCAAGTTTGTCGCCTAGAGCAAGTAGTTATAAATTGGCGCAGGTTTGATTTACGACCCTTTAAAAAGTTTTTATTAAATACAATGTTCAAATTTTTAAATCCAAGTACTAAAAAAACATTCAGTCTTATCATGAGTTTAATTTTCCCCGAACCGGTTCACTTTTCACTTTTGGTTTTCATGTATTTACTATGGGCGGAATACAAATTTTCGGGCGAAACTCAGGATAAGGCAGATTATTAAAAATTACTAACCTTTCCCTTTTTTATTTACCTAAGTCACCTAATTTACCCACCTAATTTATTAAAAATACATGACATCAGCATTCGCATCCGCATCCGCGCATGTTACCTTTCAAACATCCGCATCCGCATTCGCATCCGCGGATGTCTAAAATTCCTCATTCGCAACATCCCTACTCCAGAGTTATTTGAAAAAAAGTGCGAGATAAAGTTTCGCTATACTAAGACAGTGATATGATCATTCAACAGAAACTTCATAAATTATTAAACCGAATTTCCGCCAGGCAACGAAATGACAAAAAATGTATGCCACTTAAAAAATCCCATGTGGAAACAAACATGATGACACGGGAAGTATTTAATGCCCAACATAGTGGTAAAATATTTTTTCATTTAATGCCTAGTGAAAACTCAATGTTAGCCCTATTTAAGAAAACTTTTAAATTTTTTCGAAATTTTGTTTGTTTTTCACAATTGTTTAGCACAAAGGAGAAAAAAATTTACGTTTACTTTAAAATTAACCAGTATTTTAAGAAGTGTAAGGGAGCCAGTGCTGCCAACTACGTATTTCCGAGTAAAAAATCAGACTTTTATAAAAGCCCGCTAGAAAATAACTAAATTCCACAAAGCAAAAGCTGAAGAATAAATAGGTTTATATTTATATAATTTTAATCAAATTCATTTGAAACACTAGTTGAAATTAAAATTGATAATCGAATAATGCAGCTGGGATCGAAGTTAATCAGAAATGAAAAATAAGAACAAAAGTTAATACACACTATTATATACATATAAGTAAAATAACGGTGGGTTTTGGCCAAGGCACATAAATACAGGTAGAAGCCAAAATGACGTTGCTCTCATGAGAACCAAACCTTTAAACTTCAACTTGATTTTATTTTATTTCCTATATTTCGTTACGCTTAAAATGTCATGTCGTTTGTTTTTTTTGAATGTTCGTTAAAAACAAATTTTAATTAACATTTGCATTTTTGTAGTGTTGTGCGGTTTATACTTAGTGTATGTGTTAAAAATGCGGCACCTGAAGCGTTGATTTTTATGTGGTGTTAAATATAATGCAGACATCACTAATTTTTTTAACGTGCCTCAATGCCCTCGGCGTAAGGAGCGTTGGGAAAGCAGCTGTGGGGTAGAGCTGCAGCGAAATGCCTTGCTGTGCGTTAAGCATTTTAAAGCAGCAGATTTCATAAATGCACCAGGAGGTACAGGAAAGGCACGTTTGATGCCAAGTGCTCTTCCTATGACCCTTATGCCGGAAAGTCCTTCCAACAACACTGCAACTCATAAATCAAGTTGTGAAAGCTTAATAAATGATCGCGCTTCACAAACTGAGTAAGCATTGTTAAAACGCGATATATTTATAGAAATATTTTTAATTTAAGTCGTTTAGTGGAGACTTAGAACAATCCAGCTACAAACTCGAAATTCTGTTGCTGAAGTCAAGAATTGAAAATCTGGAGGGTGAAAACTCAGCACTCAAGACAGAGTTGGAGAAAGCCAAACTTATTGAAAATGCATTCCAGGGAATGTCGCAATCATTATTTGTGTTCCGTTGTTTTATTGATTGCCCAACGTTATGCCTAGTACATATATCGCTTTATACATACATTTGTATATTATACAAAATTAAAACAGGTACTATAAATATAAACTTTCAATGTATAAAAAAAAGGAAAGGAACATACAAATTAACAAATTTTAACTAAAGAAAATAAATAAATAAATACAAAACTTCAAATTTACTTAAAAACGTCAAGCAGCGAAATGTAATTTTTTTATTTTTCCTTACACACGCTCATTTTTATTTTTACTCTCCCGAAAACTTTGACTTTTGTAGGTTTGATGTCAATTTGGCTTCTACCTGTTTTTATTGTACCATGGGTTTTGGCATTTTCTACGGTGTCACTCATTTTCTTCCATACAAAGCAAGGTACATTGAACAGGTAGTATCAGTAGAGCAGCTGATTTGATTTATTTTCAAATTATTTGGTCTCGAAAATGTCAAATATTTTTAATTTT
>NW_016162194.1:16307-35562 GCF_001687245.7 Rhagoletis zephyria | reverse complement strand
TTTGCGAATGCGAATATTGAAGGGACCGAAAATTACAGTTTTTTACGAGTTAAACTTGGCCAAATATTTCTATTCCGAAATAAAAGTACTTTCCGGATAATAAACAAATCGCTTATCCAAATTAAACAAGTTTGGTATCAAATGAAAGAGGACTTAAATAGCTTTAAAACTGAAATGTCTAAACGAGGAAAGCCACATATTGAAAAATATTTCAATAAAAAATGTTAATTAATAACCATAGAACAAACCTTGGGTCAGGTATGTATTTATATGAACTTCTTTAGTATTAGATTATAAAAAAAAATTATAAATCGAGGTGGTAATCTTCGTTCGTTTTTTTCTGTTTAAAAGCTATTTCAGTCCTCTTTCATATGATACCAAATTTGTTTAATTTGGATAAGCGGTTTGTTTATTGTCCGGAAAGGACGTTTATTTCGGAATAAAAAATATTAGGCCAAATTTAACACGTAAAAAAGTAACTGTTATTTTCGGTCCCTAGAATATTATGCAAATGCACTGATAACACGTATATCTGAACAGTCACAGAAGAAAGCATTAAAAATTAATTACAAAAACTAAAATCGAAAAACGCTGATGACGTTACAGGTTCTCCGAATTCCGAAACAACCAAAAGAATGAGAATGAAGAATTCTTTAGAAAACAACGGTGTTTAGACAACGATCGTGCCATGATGCTAGATTGTGAAGATGGAAGTCAGGAGGATACATCCGACATTTGCGGCCCCGATGAAATTCTCAGAAAGTAATTATTGCACCGCAATAAAAATAAATAAATATAACTGAGAGTCCTCTGGTGCAGTGTCAATCGAAATGAATTTACAACTTTGTCAAGTTTCAAGTTTTTCAAGTTTGTCGCCTAGAGCAAGTAGTTATAAATTGGCGCAGGTTTGATTTACGACCCTTTAAAAAGTTTTTATTAAATACAATGTTCAAATTTTTAAATCCAAGTACTAAAAAAACATTCAGTCTTATCATGAGTTTAATTTTCCCCGAACCGGTTCACTTTTCACTTTTGGTTTTCATGTATTTACTATGGGCGGAATACAAATTTTCGGGCGAAACTCAGGATAAGGCAGATTATTAAAAATTACTAACCTTTCCCTTTTTTATTTACCTAAGTCACCTAATTTACCCACCTAATTTATTAAAAATACATGACATCAGCATTCGCATCCGCATCCGCGCATGTTACCTTTCAAACATCCGCATCCGCATTCGCATCCGCGGATGTCTAAAATTCCTCATTCGCAACATCCCTACTCCAGAGTTATTTGAAAAAAAGTGCGAGATAAAGTTTCGCTATACTAAGACAGTGATATGATCATTCAACAGAAACTTCATAAATTATTAAACCGAATTTCCGCCAGGCAACGAAATGACAAAAAATGTATGCCACTTAAAAAATCCCATGTGGAAACAAACATGATGACACGGGAAGTATTTAATGCCCAACATAGTGGTAAAATATTTTTTCATTTAATGCCTAGTGAAAACTCAATGTTAGCCCTATTTAAGAAAACTTTTAAATTTTTTCGAAATTTTGTTTGTTTTTCACAATTGTTTAGCACAAAGGAGAAAAAAATTTACGTTTACTTTAAAATTAACCAGTATTTTAAGAAGTGTAAGGGAGCCAGTGCTGCCAACTACGTATTTCCGAGTAAAAAATCAGACTTTTATAAAAGCCCGCTAGAAAATAACTAAATTCCACAAAGCAAAAGCTGAAGAATAAATAGGTTTATATTTATATAATTTTAATCAAATTCATTTGAAACACTAGTTGAAATTAAAATTGATAATCGAATAATGCAGCTGGGATCGAAGTTAATCAGAAATGAAAAATAAGAACAAAAGTTAATACACACTATTATATACATATAAGTAAAATAACGGTGGGTTTTGGCCAAGGCACATAAATACAGGTAGAAGCCAAAATGACGTTGCTCTCATGAGAACCAAACCTTTAAACTTCAACTTGATTTTATTTTATTTCCTATATTTCGTTACGCTTAAAATGTCATGTCGTTTGTTTTTTTTGAATGTTCGTTAAAAACAAATTTTAATTAACATTTGCATTTTTGTAGTGTTGTGCGGTTTATACTTAGTGTATGTGTTAAAAATGCGGCACCTGAAGCGTTGATTTTTATGTGGTGTTAAATATAATGCAGACATCACTAATTTTTTTAACGTGCCTCAATGCCCTCGGCGTAAGGAGCGTTGGGAAAGCAGCTGTGGGGTAGAGCTGCAGCGAAATGCCTTGCTGTGCGTTAAGCATTTTAAAGCAGCAGATTTCATAAATGCACCAGGAGGTACAGGAAAGGCACGTTTGATGCCAAGTGCTCTTCCTATGACCCTTATGCCGGAAAGTCCTTCCAACAACACTGCAACTCATAAATCAAGTTGTGAAAGCTTAATAAATGATCGCGCTTCACAAACTGAGTAAGCATTGTTAAAACGCGATATATTTATAGAAATATTTTTAATTTAAGTCGTTTAGTGGAGACTTAGAACAATCCAGCTACAAACTCGAAATTCTGTTGCTGAAGTCAAGAATTGAAAATCTGGAGGGTGAAAACTCAGCACTCAAGACAGAGTTGGAGAAAGCCAAACTTATTGAAAATGCATTCCAGGGAATGTCGCAATCATTATTTGTGTTCCGTTGTTTTATTGATTGCCCAACGTTATGCCTAGTACATATATCGCTTTATACATACATTTGTATATTATACAAAATTAAAACAGGTACTATAAATATAAACTTTCAATGTATAAAAAAAAGGAAAGGAACATACAAATTAACAAATTTTAACTAAAGAAAATAAATAAATAAATACAAAACTTCAAATTTACTTAAAAACGTCAAGCAGCGAAATGTAATTTTTTTATTTTTCCTTACACACGCTCATTTTTATTTTTACTCTCCCGAAAACTTTGACTTTTGTAGGTTTGATGTCAATTTGGCTTCTACCTGTTTTTATTGTACCATGGGTTTTGGCATTTTCTACGGTGTCACTCATTTTCTTCCATACAAAGCAAGGTACATTGAACAGGTAGTATCAGTAGAGCAGCTGATTTGATTTATTTTCAAATTATTTGGTCTCGAAAATGTCAAATATTTTTAATTTTTTCTCACAAAAATTCTGAATTGTTAAAATCCATTTGCATGTGAAACCTTTTTCCATACAAAACAAGCGATTGAATAGCAGCTTTTGGAACGTTCGCCCAACTCAGCAGCACGACCGCTGATTACTGGGCCTTGCAAAGGATGGATCAATGCTTCGAGAAGCAAACAAATTTACTAGGAAAGAAAGTTGCATCAATTTTTATTTTTTCCAATTTCAATTTTTTATTTTTTATAATTTTTTGTATTTCACATGGCACGCTTTGATTTAGAAGAAAAAATTCAGAACAGTTTTTGACACTTTCGATACCAGAAGCAACAACAAAATACACGCAAATGTTGTTTTTGCTCTACTGATACTACCTGTTTAATGTGCCTTGATACAAAGTATGTTCGATTTTTTTTTGTGTGGAAGAAAATGAACACCACTGTCAACAAAAAAATAAAAAATCCCAAAAATCAACGGTAATATGTTTCGGTTTTATAATTATGCAACGGAGTGTACTGTTACCTTGTTTGACTTGTGGTTAGAGCAACTTTGAATTGTTTTTGCTTTTTTTTAACAATTGGGCAATTCACAAGGTGTCGTATTTGTCGTGTTTGTCGTGAAGTCATGATATTTCATGACAGTTGTAAAAATGTTGTTATTGTTTTGTGAAGAAAAATAACACATGACGATACAACTCTGCAACCTATGTTTATTCGGTGTTATGTGAGGTTAAGTGCTGAGATATAATAAATAATCGTAACAGGTGTTCACAACCGTCGTGTTTTAACACAACTTTTGTTAGGAATAATAACTTCACAACACCTTGTGAATTGCCCAAATGTTAACCTTTTCGTTATTTATGTGTTAAAATAAATATAAAGCAAACTTTTTGTACTTTCCGTACCTTACTTAACAGTATTCAGAAGAAACACATCGTACACAGAGCCTCCAACTTGGCTCAAACCGTGCCATTTTTGGCCGTATTTTACTTCAAATGGCACCTAATTTTCCAATTTGGCACTTTTGAAATCCTTTGTGTGTATTTCTTTTTGTCAACTAAAATTTTCTAATTTCTATTTATCTTACTTTTCATTGCACTTTTGACAGCTTTTTTGGCACTTTTATTTTTTTATTTGGCACATTTTGGCACTGCTTTATCCTCAATATGGCACTTCATAGCTAAGTATAGTTGGCAACCCTGATCGTTCTAACTGAAATTTTTTCGCCAGCGCTATAGTAGAAGTACCTATCTATGTACACTTTTAAGATGCATGCATATGAATTATGCGTGGCTTTTATTGTATCTCTGTATTTCCATAACTCCATGTGTGAGGAATAATGTATTTCTTAACAGAAGTGCTTAAAACTTAACAGTTTGGCAATTTAAAGACTGTTGAAGCTGATTTCCTTACTAGCGCCTGCAACTATACTTCTTATTTACCACCGCCGGCAGCTTTAACAATTTTATAGTGGTTTTCCGTTCTTTGGCAAATTACGCTCTGTTAGCCATAAATTTTACTATGTTTTGACCGCCTGGACCATATAGGGCATTGATTTATATTTTAAATTGCATTGTCATCGTGATTGGAACTATGCTGAAAGTCTCTACCTTGAGGGGAAGTTAGTTTAAAATCGCTTGGAAATTTCCGCGGGATGACCAAGTTAAATAAAAGCTTGTAAAAAAGCTTTCTTTAAGTTTGCTTGTTGGGATATTATATAAAGGGTTCTACAATAAGGGCGGGTAGATGTTGAACAATGTATGTATGAGTTACTAATGAAATATCGTTCAAATAAATGGTTATAAAAACGTTGATAAAAAGCTTTATTTTGAAAATTTTGAATGATGAATGATGAATTTTTAGTCAGTTTATATTCATACGCTTATAAGTGACCCTTTTTGAACCTTATTATAAGTTTATATTTATGCGCTTATAAAAAGCGGCCACTGTGGTGTAGTGGTATGCAGTGCGCGCTTCCACTCCGCAGCGCCTGGGTTCAAGCCCTGGTCAAAGCAACATCGCAAAAAAATTTAGAAAAAAGGTTTTTCTTAACAGCGGCCACCTTCTCATAAAAATACAATCGCCGTTCGAAGTCGGCGTACAACTGTAGGTCCCTCCACTTTGTGTGAAAACATCAAGGCGCACGCCACAAATCGGAGGAGAAGCTCGACCAAATACTAACATTTGTGTAAGCGCCAATCTATTACATAATTATTATTAAAAAGCCTTTTCTTGAACATTTGTTATAAGTTTATATTTATAAGCTTATAACCAAGGTTTCATTTCGATTATATTCCGCTTACTTTCAAGCGTTTTGTAAACAAAAAATCGACGTTTCGTAAGTTTAGTGTTTATAATTGTAAACTTAAAAAAGTTTTAAGTTTATTTTGCTGTTGGGTATTGCTGGCAAACGTCAGAATGCCTCTCAATTATCATGATACAATAATTTTTAGAAGGTAGTTTCACTTCAAAATTTTTGACATAAACCGTGTCTGTGACAAACGAGCAATGTGGCCACTGCTACGATATAGAACTTGGGGATTATCGCTTGTTATTTTAGATATTTTTTAACAGAACATGTAAAGATTTATATGTTTCATAACTGATCACTTAATTTTTAATATAAATATACCTATTTTATACATACATTTTTGCCACTGCTAATCACATGAATAAAAATCATAAAAATGAAAATATGACAGCAATATTTCTTGTTTATAATGGATTAGATCCATCGCACACCACGGACTTTATGGGCCGCCAATTTAGATGTGCTCGCTAGTCTTTCCATTGCACCACAACTTATTGGTCAGAGCGATTAAGCTGGTGTAATGTGCGCACCTCCATACATCTTCATGTACATATTTCAAGCGAGCCCTATCATTTAAATAGGCGGCCGATAAAGTCTGTGGTGTGCGGTGGCTCTTATAGCTGTGTCCTTACATCTATTCCGTGTGTTGCAATATCCACGAAAGCAGCAGTTAATTTTTTATGAAGAAAATTATTACAAAATATTCGAAAATTTCTCTACTTATATGTTTGGCTTTTCTTTCTTTTATTTTTCCAACATCAAAAGCTGGATTTTTTTTTTTGAAAAAGTTGGTACAACAAAAAATACGAAACACGTTTTCTGTCAGATAGCTAACATGGCGGATAAGAAGAAGAAGTGAAACTACCTTCTAAAAATTATTGTATCATGCTCAATTATTTTACCTTGTTATGTTTTTATCATGCAACAAAGTACAAATTTCAAACTAGACCAAAGTCTACTACCTAAACCTTATGGAGCATTTAGTTTCTCTACTGTAACGGAAGACGATGTGTTAAGAAGTATTTATTACATTAAATCGAATTCTATAGATGAGGACTTTATAACTTTAAAGTTTTTAAAAATGATTCTTCCATACATACTTCCAACCTTGACCCATATTTTAAACTTATTCTTCACTACTCTAATATTTCCGGATGCCTGGAATAACCCTGGCTACTCCTATTTCCCAAAGGCATAATGTTGCTTCACCATCGGATTTTCGTCCGATTAGCATCTTGTATTCGTTGTCAAAAGTCTTGGAAAAGCTAAGGATAAAGCAAATATTCAGTTATCTAGATAAAAATAAACTCCTCACATCGAATCTGTCTGGATATATGTAGAAGTGGTCACAGTTGTACCACAGCTATTCTGAAAGTAACTGAAGATTTAGGCTGGCATTTGATAGGGGTGATATAACTGTTTCATAGACTTTGTTAGACTTTTCCAACGCTTTTGACATGGTTGATCACAAAATACTTTTAGTTAAGCTAAACAAATATTTTGGATTTTCTGATGGTGTGGTAAAATTAATGGAAAATAACTTAGTAGCCCATGGCGGAATTATACCAGGCGAAGTAATTAGAGCGAGGAAAAAGATTTTGACACTGACTTGTTTATTGCGCCATGTTAGTAACCGTTGGAAAACGCTGTAGCTAAAAATAAGAGTTCGGAACTGAGGAAACTCTACTCAGGAGTTCCACAGGGGTCTATACTAGCACCAACTTTATTTAGTGTTTTCATGAACGACATCGTTAAATGCTGTAAAAACGTGTCTATCCATTTGTATGCCGATGATGCCCAAATCTACCTCTCTCTTCCAGTCAGGGTTGCCAACCGTACTATAATATGTAGTATTGTACTATTTTTTGGGTCTGCGTACTATATACTGTTGGAAAAAATATAGTATGCAAAAATACTATATTTCTTCAGTTACAAATATAAATATATTTCAGTATTTTTCAAGAAAGAAATGTTTTGAAATCGATGACATTTATACTGAAATAACAATATTAAAAGAAGTATACCTTAAAACAAACTGAACACAGATCAAAAATGGAAACATTATTAAAATATACTCAAATTCACAGTTTATACTGAAAATCTGTAGTTAACTGTGGATTCTGAGTTAACTACGCATTGTGAATTTGGCCCTTAGAAAGATTTACCAAATTTACTTAAAATTATTTCGCTCGGATACAAAATATACTCATATAAACTACACCTTAAGTAAAATTTTATTTCATATTAAGAAAGTTAAGGCACACGGCAGACTTTATACCACCAGACATAAAACTAGGCTTGGTGCGAACTTTTACAGTTCCGCTAATCTCTTATGATGAGCTTGTTTATGTTTATGTTTTTCACAGAAATGTGTGGACCGATGTATCAAGAATCTATATCATAGGCTTCGTATTTCCTGATTTAATTTTCTATATTCATTTTCCATTGTATTCCTCGTGGTTTCAATAATTTCATCTATGTGATTTCGACTATATCCAGCCGTATGGATTTCAGGTAGGATTTGTATAATGGCCTGGCCAGGGCGGAACGTTTTCCTTTCATCATTTAAAAAGTAGTATTTCGATATGACGACGGGTTGAATTGGGCATTGACTTTGCAGAGCAATGTGGAAGGGCCCTTTTTTGAAAGGTAACAAAGTCTCCGTTGTATTGCGCGTACCCTCAGGGAAAAATAAAAGCTTGCAATCACGTTCTCTGATTGCTCTAGACTCCTTCTGTAAAGCATTGATAGAGTCTTTCTTGCTTGCGCGATTAATAAAAAGCGTCCCCCATAACCAAGCTCCAAAACCAAAAAAAGGGAACAAAAGAACTTCCTTTTTCGATACTACAGTTGCCCGTCCAATTACTGGCCATAAATACGCTAACCCTAGGAAAATATGTCAGTATTTCCAGATTAGTCAATATAATATTTTTACCACATAAGTCGATGAAGCTTTGATGATTAATCAGTACAACAGCCCCTTGTTCGATGTGAATATTTTCAAGACCTCGCACTGTCATTGTAACACCTAGTGCTTTGCAAAGTTGTCGGCAACCCCAGGCTGGTATGCTGTTACGATAAATGGTAGAATTTAGAGCTGAATAAATATTTATCAGGAAAAATTTATGTATTTACTTACAGTGCATTTCGATAGTTGCGCGGCCTGAGAAGCATAAGAGGTATGCATAAGAGAACTACAGCCCCAGAGCCAATGATGAATATCGCCATTTTCAGTTTGTATGGAGCCTTTGAGGAAGCACTGAGGATGAGGGCCAACAAACAGGCTAGACCAATCATTTCGCACACGCAGGTCATTTTGCTAACTAAAAATAGAAGCAATTATAAACTATCTTAACGGTTTTTTTCGTTTCCATTATTATTTAAACTATGTATGTATGTACATAAGTACATAGTACGAGCAAGTCGGAGTAAAAGCAAGACTCCTACGAGCGGTGAAGAAAAAGCGACTGAAACTTTTCGAGCGTAAAAGCAAAACAAACATTTTTCAGCGAAAAATGAAAACGGAAAATTTCTGAGTAAAAATGAAATAACTTTTTGTCGATTTTTTGTTGTGAAGTATATGATGTTTCATTTATCCACTTAATTTGTTTGTGTTTTTTTTGCTCTGAAACTTTAAGGGCCTTATTCTGTATCACGAACGATAGGCAAGACGAACGATTCGTCTGCAGACGACAACCTCTCTGATTGCGATTTTAAACTCTATCGGTCGTCTTCGTCTCGCTTTTCATACATTACGTTGCAATGGTCTCGGTAGCGTTTAAACCGGCTAAAATGATGCCGCCGGACTAATTTTTGAAGCATTCCTCTGCAGACGAATCGTTCGTGTTGTCTATCGTTAGTGATACAGAATAAGGCTGTAAGTCCAGTTAGAGGTGCATAACCATAAAGCAGTGTTTGCATTGTTCAATTTTCACAGGCGAATCAAAAGTTGAACGAGAGTTGGCTGCCGACCAACTTCATTGAAAGCGATTTGTTGAAAGGCCTTTTGCACTATTCAACTTTCGCATTCAAAAAAAAGTTGAACAATGCAAACGCTGCTGAACGCCACAGCCATAACTTTGCCAAAACAGTAGTGGAATTCACTACGCTATTTTAAATACACTTGTTATCGTTAAGTCAACTAAACGACAAATTTATCGATTTATCGATTTAGTAAACGTTTTCGTAATAACATTCTTCTTCTTTTTTGGCGCTGTAACCGCCTAAGCGATTTTGGCCGAGTTCAGCAAAGCACGCCAGTCGTTTCTCCTCTGTGCCAACTGACGCCAATTGGAAACGCCAAGTGAAGCCAAGTCCTTCTCTACCTGATCTTTTTATCCCAGTGGGGGCCTCCCTCTTCCTCTGCTACCACCAGTGGGTTCCGAGTTGAATACTTTCAGAGCTGGAGCGTCGGTGTCCATTCGAACGACATGGCAAAGCCAGCGAAGCCGCTGTATTTTAATTCGCTGCACTATGTCCATGTCGTTGTAAAGCTCATACAGCTCATCGTTCCATCGTCTGCGGTACTCGCCGTCGCCAACGCGTAAAGGACCGTAAATCTTCCGCAAAATCTTTCTCTCAAACACCCCAAGAGCCGCCTCATCGGATGTTGTCATTGTCCATGCTTCTGCGCCATATACCAGCATGGGCATTATGAGTGACTTATAGAGCGTGGTTTTCGGACATCGAGATAGGACTTTACTCCTGAATTGCCTACTCAGTCCAAAGTAGCACTTGATGGCAAGAGTGATTCTGCGTTGGATTTCAATGCTGACATTATTATCGGTGCTGACATTATTATCGGGCTGGTTCCTAAGTAAACGAAATTCTCTACTTTCTCGAAATTGTAACTGTCAACAGTGACGTAGGTACCAAGGCGCGAATGTGCTGACTGTTTGTTTGATGACAGGAGATACTTCGTCTTGTCCTCGTTTACCACAGACCCATTCGCTTTGCTTCCCTATTCAACTTGGAAAAGGCAGAACCGACTTCGCGGTTTTTGTTACCGACGATGTCGATGTCATCGGCATAAGCCGTAACAACATTAGCTAGCGTAAAATTAGCTGTTGTTGTTAAGTTCATGACGTCTAGTTTGGTGTTGCTAGCAAAAATAAAAAGTTCTCCAGTACATGATTAAATAATAAATATAGTGAAAATATGTATTTTGAATACCTCGGTTATAATTTATCGGGACGTTTGCAGCAGTTAAACGTGTGGAGGGTAAATCGGCGTATGTTGCGAAGAGGGGACAACCCGTTTGAACTGGCCCCAACGGAGTTCCCGAAATTATACAGGCTAGGACCGAACTTGGCAGCCGATCTAGCTCAACGGTTGGAAATACATTTAAAAGTATCTAGAATAACTGCAATATCAGCTGAAAAGCAGGTCCGGCACTAGATCTTTAAGCTTAATGCAGTTTCTTATAACTAATCTTGTACTTTGGGCGGCTATGCCTCCTTTACGTTTTCATGACACTGGATGTTACCAGCGCCAGAACATTCTCCTCAGCACCTGCTCGTTATGTTGGGGGAACCATTGAGCGATCGAATGCACATATATTTCTATTTTGGTTTCGAAAAATTATGAGGAGGCATACGTTAATCACCATGGCTACCACTCATTGAATGTACAAATGGTAAGCAAATCCTTATGAAGAAAATGATTACATAATTACCACCGCGGCGTATACATATTTGGTATGGATATGCGACCCAAATTTGAAGATTTTAAACGTAAATGCAAAGTATCCGGGAGCACGACATGACTCCTATATTTGGAGCTCCTCTGCAGTGCGACAAGTCATGCAGCGAGCTTTTGCAAATGGAAACAGCAACATGTTTTTGATTGGTAATTCTTTTTGTTACTTTTGTTACAAACAACGAAAACGGCTATTTTTTTTTATATATATGTACATATGAGAACATATTGCATTGAACTGAATTTGATATAACTCGGCTTTGGAGCCACCTATCGAAAAAGCTAAAAGTTTTTGCACTCCTCCTCCGAAACACCTTTCCAACAAAGTAACAATCTTTCGAATCGGTTAAGAAACATAGGAGAAAATTGTTCCCAATTATTCATGCTTGCCTATTTATATATGGATATATGAGGACATATTGTAACTGTAAATCAACCGTCGTTGCGTGCGGACGTGTTTTTTATCGCTCTCGGTTTTCGAATATTTGCTAATGGGTTCCATAACTTTATTAGTGTCAAATAGATTACTAACACTTAATGAAGTTTTTTCTATGTTCGTGCATAATTTTTGAGACAGTGACTCTTGTATATTATAAGCAAATAACGAAAAAAGACGTTCCTATTAAAAATGCCTTGCTGCTGTAACCATAAAGTTGAGCGTTCGCAACCAAAGATCCAGTGCGCAAAGTGCAATGAACTATTTCATTTAGAATGTGTGAATATTTTGCCAGCAGACGCTGAGTTTCTGCTTAACTCAGAGAGGCCTTTTCGNGTGCAAGGTGTGTGCTGAAGCTCGGCGATATTCTATTCGCTCTCCGCCTCCTCCTGTTATTCTTAACGCGAGTGTTGTTGCTACTAATGCAATTGCTTCGGATTCCTCTAGCAAAGAAATCGGTGCCCATCGCAATAACAACCTCCCACAGCAGCACAAAATTCCTAAAAGTGCCTCGCCTAATCAACTAACTAGTACAGCAAGTGGGTCTATCGAAAATGCCAATAATAACCTTAATCTAAACTTAGTGCCGAAAGAGATTGCTACTCTTAGGGCAGAAAATGACCGCGCTGTCTCGCTAAAGTAAGTGATACCACCAGTGTTGCCGCGCCGTCTCAAGAAAATGTATCCCTGACCAAGCCAAAAATGTATCCAAATATATCCAATTTTCTTTTTTTACATATACATCTCATAATTTGTAAGAAAACCAAACATTTTCATGAAAAAGACATAATTTAACCCATCCTAAGGACTTGGAATACATGTGCATAAAATCAAACATTTGTAATTTCAATTTATAAAGTACATTTTTTGTGCATAAGTATTTTGCAAAGTAAATATAATAAATAGCAAGTACACTCTAAAAAGAGCATGTAAAACTACTACTGAAAAGTATCTATTTTTCAACAAGAATCTGTATAAATATACGTATAGGATGTTCAGTATTTGATTTTGAACTTGAGATCTTTAAAATATACACATAAATACACATATATAGAATGTTTAAAATTGCAAAAATTTTCAAACTACAAATACATTTCCTACTAATAATAAACATTACTTTATTTTAAACATTTTATGTGTAATTTTGCTCTTCCGACAAATTCGTTATGTAAAAGTAAACAGGCAATGATTAATTTTATTACACGGCATGCAAATTTGCACACATTAAAAGAGGAAACTGGTTACTTCTCTCAATATGCGCAAATAAACAAAATTTTTTTAGAGTGTATTTAAAGTCTTTTCAGTAAAATTCATAAAAGTTTCCTTAAATAAATCAAATTTAGTTTTTTAAACTACATTGAAATCTTCTTTCTTTTTAAATTAACAAATGAAAATATGTGATATGAAAGAGATTACTACAGAAAGAGTATAATTTACTTTATGTATATCGTCGTTTAAAGTACAAAACCGCGTATCGTTATTCTGCAAAACCGCGTAACTGACATTTGCTGCCGAAAATTGGATTTGCTCACGCAAGCTCTTGGCTCAATCCTTATCCATTCGTCCTGAAATATACTAGCCAGAAATACGATTGCTTTATAAAAAAGAGATCCATTTTGAAATATAAGTGTTTTTACTCTATAGAAAATAATTTATGCAACGTCACATACGCGGTTTTGCATTATCTTGATACGCGGTTTTGCATTTTGTTGATACGCGATTTTGTACTTTAAACCACGATATGTATATTAAGATCTTGCATAAAGTATCCTTTTAAGCTAATTAAAGCAATTGCGCTTATACCTATTTTGGTGAGATCTCTTCATATGTTCATTGCTTCGTTCACAAAAAATAAAATGCTTTAATTTCACGCTTAAGTAGCGATTCTTTATACGTGGATACCACTAGTGAGTCCAACAACAAGCAGCAGGTATCATTGGGTTCGATTTTCAATGCAATCGTCTCTCTACGTGCTGAGAATGCTCGTATGCATAATCCCATTTCAACTCTTCATGACTATAATCAGGCATGGGCAGAGAGTTAGCAGGTGCTAAAAGAGCGTAAGCGTTGCGTGTACGTATACAAGCGAGAGCGCATCGATGAGAACACGACAGCATGCTAAATGAATTAGGTACACTAACGCATGCTCACTTTTAGCTCACGCTTGTTTGTGGTAGTGCCCACCTCTGAATATAATAATAAATTAACAAACAAGGCGGACAGCATGCATTCGGATCTCTTACATATGCAGCGTAGCCTTCGGGAAAAAGGTGATGCTATAAAATCACTCACAATGGAAATCAAAGATCTACGTGCTACTGTTAGTGTTGCTTTTGTGAAGGTACGTAGTCAAAAAGAAGCGAATTACGAAATGGTGCACTTATTGATGTTAGTACCACTAACAATCTGCGATCATATCGCGCATGGAAGCCAAAACTTAAGTTCTGAACACATTGAAAACGACGAGCTACCGACCACAGCTTCCAATTTGTCATCTTTATTATCTAAGCGCTTTGTCGATGGCGACATGACTTCTTTGAACGCTGCAGCGACATCATGAATTTGTACGAGTTTGACATAAAAGAAGAGGAAGAACCTTATCTGTCGCCAGAAAAATAGAAATAGATCTAATCGGGCCACAACCACAGCCGCCGCGTAGCCCGGTCGTCGCCAAAATAATTATCTACATAAGAGTACGTGTTAAAATAATTTGACAGCTGTGGTTTGTAGCTCGTTGTTTTCATTGTGTTCGGGCTATAAGGCTAAAACCTCTGTAGTTGCTAATAATGCCCTCGCTGTCCCCTGCAAAAATCGTTGGACCATGTAGTCTATTTGTGGTATATTGGAGTACTTACAAAAGTGCTCCTCTGTCATGCTGTAGCGGACCAACTCGTGTCTCTGCACCAGCTTATTGTTACCCTATCACTGCTCGTGCTTTAACGAAATGTGATTGAAGTTAAGCATTTGAAAGTACATTTGCATGTCTGGCTGTAGCTAAACGTGTAGAGATGCTAGCTATTATTTCTTAGCTCCCAGCATGTTCGGGTTCGAATGTCGTCAGAGGCAACATGTAATTTTTAATTTTTGTTTGTGGTTTTTATTCATTTCAAAAAAAGCATCTGCGAAGTGAAGAACAAAAGCGTGTACAAACGAAAAAATATAACAACAATGTCATTGGAGTATGTTAGGAGTAGTTTTGTGCTACTCTGATGTAATGCAGAGATGGAGTACATGGTCCTGCCCTAGGACATCGCAATGTTAATTGGACCATATTTTTTATATGAATTGTGGTTAATTTTGGAGTACTCCTTGGTCCTTCGGGAGTACTCTTTACATGCATGCATGGAGTAGTCGCGATTTTTGCAGGGTCTCTACTGTTGTCTCTGGTGCTTCTGATAAAAATGTGTACACTCATGCTGGCTCGGTGCTGCCAACGAATGTTACACACACTTCCACATATACTGAAATGCCTGCGGTCTCTGTTGCTGCTGGTACTGCTGTTAAAAATGTGTACACTCATGCTGGTTCGGCGTTGCCAATGAACGCTGCGCACACACACATATGCTGATATGTTAAAGACGACTGCTGATAACTCGACTGCGAATTTTACATACTCATTGGCGCCTGCTGTTAGCTCTGCAGAGATCAAAAATGCACAGTGGTCTACTGTTGAGAATAAAAGGGGAAAAAAACAAGTAAGGGTTGTTGGTACAAACATTAGCAAAGACTTGGATGTGGCTGTCCGATATAAGTGGTTACATCTAGCGTCATTCTCGCCATCTGTTTCGGAAGAAGATATAATAAACTATGTTTCCAATCAGGCGGGTTTGAACAAAGATACATTAGTATGCTATAAACTAGTTAAAAAAGATGTGGAAATTTCAAGTCTAAAGCGTGTAAACTTCAAGCTGGCGGTGCCGGAGACAATGTTTTCTAAATTGCTTAGTTCGGAAATCTGGCCCACTAACGTGACGGTCAAACCTTTTCGGTTTTTTCCAAAGGACCAACAACAGCCGCTTCAGACATAGTTAATTCTCCCCCCTTTTGCTAATAGCTTAAGGGTATACTTCCAAAATATGTCTGGCATGCGAACAAAAGATGATATTGTGCATTATTTTACTGCGCAGATGGATAACGACGTCTATGTACTTGTTGAGACATGGTTAACCTCAAACTTTTTTGATGCTGAATTCTTCGATGCTAACCTCTTCAACGTCTTTCGTAAAGACAGGGATGCTGTGAAAACTGGTTGCCAAAGAGGTGGTGGTGTAATCGTTGCTGTCAAGCGCGAACTACGCGCGCTCCTGATCTCTCTAGCTAATGATGATTCACTTCTGGATCAACTTTGCGTCAGTATTAGTGGCAACTCTTCAAAAGAATCCCTGTATGTAGTAACCTCATATATACCACCAGGAAGCTCATATGAGTTATAACTACAAAGCACATGCTGATAATATTTCATCATTAGTTTTAATTATTTTGCGTGATAACCATTAATGTGTTCTGGGAGACTTTAGTTTATCCAATATTAATTGGGTTAGCAGTGAGTCATGCCCTAGTCTCATAGCTCATAATATGGTTGCCGATCATGAATTATATTTAGTAGATAGTATTTTGAGTCTTAACTTGAAGCAAATTAATAGTTTTGCTAATGAATTAAACAGAATATTAGATCTTATTTTTGTCAGTGATAACTTGAATTACCGAATTTGCGACTGTATTAACCAGGGACCGCAAATAACGATTATCCTTTGAAATTTCAACTCAAAAAATCACGCGGAAAGAGAAATGCTACGTGCATAAGGAGTAAACCAATATATTTCTTATTACTCGGAGTACCTTCAGCGGCACTAATTTTTATTTTTTAATTTTTACTTATAAAAATCAAGTTTAATCATTATATTTTGAGTTGTATTTTTTACTCAGAAAATAATCGTTATGTTTTGAGTTTTGTTTTTTGCTCGGAAAATAATCGTTACGTTTTAAGTTTTATTTTTTGCTCGGAAAATAATGATTACGTTTTAAGTTTTATTTTTTGCTCGGAAAATAATCGTTATTTCTTGAGTTTTATTTTTTTCTCAGAAAATAAAACTTAATTTTTGCGTATGCGCATGCGCATGTGTGAATACACAGGGGGCGGCTGCATTGAACCTTTAACGCCACTGTGGAGTGAGTAATGAAAATACAGATACCAGGGCAGAAACAAAGAGAACCACATTTCTAAAGAAAAAGTGCAAAAAAGCGCATACGCATACGCAAAAATTAAGTTTTATTTTCTGAGAAAAAAAAGNACGTAACCATTATTTTTCGAGCAAAAAATAAAACTTAAAACGTAACGATTATTTTCCGAGCAAAAAATAAAACTCAGTTAATAACGATTGAAAAGTGATTTTTATAATAAAACTTATAACCGTTACGGTCCCTGGTATTAACCCAATTACAGCTACGGATAAACATCATATTCCACTAGTTATAAAGTTAGACTTTTATTGTTTTTCCGCTATTAAGGACAACAAATTGTCATTTAATTACTCATTACGCGATTTTTTTAGTTTTAATGAACTATTGTCGAACATTAACTGGGATGATTTGTTTACTAACCTAGACACTGCATACTGTTTTTCTATATTGAAGTCAATCTTATATGAACTCTGCCTGGATAATATACCGGTTAAAAAGAAAAAGCCGTATAAATTGCCCTGGTATTCAAAAGATTTAAGAAACCTAAAAAACCTTAAAAACAAATTCTTTAAAAAATTTAAAACTAACTATGTTCGTGACACTGAGTAGAATAATAAATCTAACCCCAAATTGTTCTGGAACTACGTGAAATCAAAGAAAGGAAAGAAATTAGGTTTTCAAGTTGACTGTATTTATACAGACTTCTCAAAAGCGTTTGACAGAGTGTCACATAGTATATTAATTCAAAAGCTTGCTTGCATTGGCTTTCATTCTATTTTTCTGCGTTGGTTGGACTCGTACTTGTGTAACAGACGGTGTGTTGTCTCAATTGACGGGGCTACTTCTAGCCCGTTCGTTCCATCTTCTGGAGTGCCACAGGGTAGTGTCTTAGGTCCACTTCTTTTTATACTTTTCATCAATGACATTAGTAGTTGTTTTTCTTTTGCAAAATTTCTGCTTTATGCGGACGATTTAAAAGTTTTCTCTGTAATTAAAAACACATCTGATGCAATTAGGCTTCAAGATGATATTGATAACCTTCATTTGTGGTGTCTGAAGTCACGCCTTTCCTTGAACATTAGTAAGTGTTTTCAACTAACGTACTCTAAAATTTCCAATTCTCTGCTTACCAGTTATCATATATCGGCTAATGATCTAAATCATGCTGATGAGATGAAAGACCTTGGCGTAGAGTTTGATGATCGATTTTCTTTCAATAAACACATTAGCTATGTAACTGTAAAGGCGTATTCTGTTCTAGGCTTTGTAAGACGCAATGCCTCAAAACTCCCGGATCCTTATACATTCAAGTTACTGTATTCATCATTTGTTCGGTCACATCTCGAATATGCGGTTTTTTTTGGAGGCCGTATAATCAGAATGCTATAAACAGGTTTGAACGTGTTCAAACAATTTTTCTCAAGTTTGCCCTTCGCTGTTTGAACTTTTCAGACCCCGTGCCGTCATATTCTTCACGTCTCATGCTTTTGAATCTCAAGTCCTTACAAAGTCGCAGGTCTGTCTTGTGCCTTTCGTTTACATATAATATTAATGGTATTGTTGATTTAACGTTTTTGTTAGAAAGGATAAGATTTAATATCCCCAGGCGATCCCTTAGAAATTTCCTTCCGTTTTATGGTTGTAATGTTAGAACGCAATACGCCAGTAAAACCCCGATTTATCGTGCCATCAGTGAATTTAATGCCATGAATAATGTACTCGAGGAAGACTTTTCAATCCCAAAGATGGCTTTTTTAAATCTTTTGAATTCCTATTTTTAGCTTTATGAATTATTTCTAATAGTACTAAACTATTGTTGTACTCTTCTAGTCTGCAATGTTATTATAAAACCATAGACTAAATAAATAAATAAATAAAAAATGTTGTATGGAACTGAATTTGACATAACTTGGCTTTGGAGCTATCTGGCTCATTTTTGGCAGGTGTATTTATCCTTATGTAGCGAATGTATATTCTGAGTTTGAAGCAAATCGGGCTACAAATGCGATTTTTTAGTATAGCTCGACCCCTGCGCCTCCTATCGGAAAAGTCAAAAGTTTGTGCACACCTGCTCCAAAACANCTGAGTTTGAAGCAAATCGGGCTACAAATGCGATTTTTTAGTATAGCTCGCCCCCTGCGCCTCCTATCGGAAAAGTCAAAAGTTTGTGCACACCTGCTCCAAAACACCTCTCCAACAAAGCAACAATCGTTCGGGTCGGCTAAGAAACATAGGAGAAAATTGTTCCCAATTAATTCATGTTTGCCTATTTATATATAGATGTAGCGAATGTATATTCTGAGTTTGAAGCACATCGGACTATAAATGCGATTTTTTAGTATAGCTCGACCCCTGAGCCTCCTATCGGAAAAGCTAAAAGTTTGTGCACACCTGCTCCAAAACACCTTTCCAACAAAGCAACAATCATTCGAATCGGTTAAGAAACATAGGAGAAAATTATTCCCAATTATTCATGCTTGCCTATTTATATAATATACTAGCAG
>NW_016162194.1:15858-16282 GCF_001687245.7 Rhagoletis zephyria | reverse complement strand
ATAGCTCGACCCATGCGCAAAAATTGGAAAAGTTAAAAGTTTTTGCACTCCTCCTCCGAAACACCTTTCCAACAAAGCAACAATCATTCGAATCGGTTAAGAAACATAGGAGAAAATGCGATCTTTTAGTATAGCTCGACCCCTGCGCCACCTATCGGAAAAGCTAAAAGTTTGTGCACACCTGCTCCAAAACACCTTTCCAACAAAGCAACAATCATTCGAATCGGTTAAGAAACATAGGAGAAAATTATTCCCAATTATTCATGCTTGCCTATTTATATAATATACTAGCAGACCCGGCGAACTTCGTCCCGCCCAATATTAATTTTTTTTTATTGAAACATTTGGTCCAACGTTTTCGCCAGCAATTCACGTTCACTTTGGTTTTGTGGTCGATAGAAGGCATATCCTCCATTGCCGTCTT
>NW_016162194.1:9858-12183 GCF_001687245.7 Rhagoletis zephyria | reverse complement strand
TTGCGGAAGATTTACGGTCCTTTACGCGTTGGCGACGGCGAGTACCGCAGACGATGGAACGATGAGCTGTATGAGCTTTACAACAATATGGACATAGTGCAGCGAATTAAAATACAGCGGCTCCGCTGGCTTGGTCATGTCGTTCGAATGGACACCGACGCTTCAGCTCTGAAAGTATTCAACTCGGAACCCGCTGGTGGTAGCAGAGGAAGAGGGAGGCCCACACTGCGATGGAAAGATCAGGTGGAAAAGGACTTGGCTTCACTTGGCGTTTCCAATTGGCGTCAGTTGGCACAGAGGAGAAACGACTGGCGTGCTTTGCTGAACTCGGCTAAAATCGCTTAGGCGGTTACAGCGCCAAAAAAGAAGAAGAAGAAGATGAGGTTGCTCCTATAGCTGCATTATTACATCTATTCTGTGTGTTGCAATATCCACGGAAGCAGCAGTTATGAAGAAAATGATTTAAAAATATTAGACAAATTCTCTACTTATATGTTTGGCTTTCATTTGTGTTATTTTTCCAACGTCAAAAGCTAGACTTTTTTTTTAAAGTTGGTATACCAAAAAATACGAAACACGTTTTCTGTCAGATAGCTAACATGGCGGATAAGAAGAAGAAGTGAAACTACCCGGAAAAAAAGAATCTTATATGCTAATCTAGGCAAAAAGCTAACTACGTACCAAATTTAAAGCAAATCAGACCATAACTGCAATTTTTTCGAATAGATCGGTCCCTGGTCCACTTCCCGGAAAAAAATATCCTATGTGCNTATGCTAATCTAGGCAAAAAGCTAACTACGTACCAAATTTAAAGCAAATCAGACCATAACTGCAATTTTTTCGAATAGATCGGTCCCTGGTCCACTTCCCGGAAAAAAATATCCTATGTGCTAATCTGGGCAAAACCCTACCTACGCACCAAATTTTAAGCAAATCGGACCATAACTATGATTTTTTCGAATAGATCGGTCCCTGGTCCACCGGAGGGTTTTCCCAAAATTTTCTTTCGTATAAACCTTCTCCTGGCAATTACGAACAACTGAAAAAGAAAAATTTCCCAAATCGGCCCAACCGTTCTCAATTGATGAATCACTATAAATATTTCACACCATTTTTATATATATAGATAGATATGTATGTATATGAGAACATATTACATGGAACTGCATTTGACATAACTCGGCTTTGGAGCCAGCTATCGGGCTTATTTTATGCTAGGTGTATTTATCCTAATGTAGCGAATGTATATTCTGAGTTTGAAGCACATCGGACAATAAACGCGATTTTTTAGTATAGCTCCACCCCTGCGCCACATATCCGAAAAGATAAAAGTTTGTGCACTCCTCCTTCGAAACACCTTTCCAACAAAGTAACAATCATCCGAATCGGTAAAGAAACATAGCAGAAAGTTGTTCAAAATTATTCATGCTTGCCTATTTATATATGGATATATGAGAACATATTGCATGGAACTGAATGTGACATAGCTCGGCTTTGGAGCCAGCTATCGGGCTTATTTTATGCTAGGTGTATTTATCCTAATGTAGCGAATGTATATTCTGAGTTTGAAGCACATCGGACTATAAAAGCGATTTTTTAGTATAGCTCTACCCCTGCGCCACCTATCGGAAAAGTTAAAAGTTTGTATACACCTCCTCCGAAACACCTTTCCAACAAAGCAGCAATCATTCGAATCGGTTAAGAAACATAGGAGAAAATTGTTCCCAATTATTCATGCTTGCCTATTTATATATAGATGTAGCGAATGTATATTCTCAGTTTGAAGCACATCGGACTATAAATGCGATTTTTTAGTATAGCTCGACCCCTGCGCCACCTATCGGAAAAGTTAAAAGTTTTTGCACTCCTCCTCCGAAACACCTTTCCAACAAAGCAACAATCATTCGAATCGGTTAAGAAACATAGGAGAAAATTGTTCCCAATTATTCATGCTTGCCTATTTATATATAGATGTAGCGAATGTATATTCTCAGTTTGAAGCACATCGGACTATAAATGCGATTTTTTAGTATAGCTCGACCCATGCGCAAAAATTGGAAAAGTTAAAAGTTTTTGCACTCCTCCTCCGAAACACCTTTCCAACAAAGCAACAATCATTCGAATCGGTTAAGAAACATAGGAGAAAATGCGATCTTTTAGTATAGCTCGACCCCTGCGCCACCTATCGGAAAAGCTAAAAGTTTGTGCACACCTGCTCCAAAACAACTTTCCAACAAAGCAACAATCATTCGAATCGGTTAAGAAACATAGGAGAAAATGCGATCTTTTAGTATAGCTCTACCCCTGCGCCACCTATCGGAAAAG
>NW_016162194.1:4596-6850 GCF_001687245.7 Rhagoletis zephyria | reverse complement strand
ATATGCAGTATAAAAATTCGATTTATATGGGAGGTGCCACGCCCCCCTTTCCAACAGCTGCCGTCTTTCTTCAGGAGTATGCGATTGATTTCGTATATCTCCATACCATGTTCCAGAACTCTACCATGAACACTTCCAAAGATAGGCAGTATGAAAAATTCGGTTTGTATGGAAGATGCCACGCCCCCTTTTCCAATAGTTCCAATTTTTTCTCAAGAGTTGATTGCGTACATCTCCGTACCAAGTTCCAGAACTATACCATGAACACTTCCAGAGATATGCAATATAAAAATTTGGTTTGTATGGAAGATGCCACGCCCCCTTTTCCAATAGTTCGAATTCTTCTCCAAGAGTATGCGATTTATTTCGTTCATCTCCATACAAAGTTCCAGAACTCTACCAAAAAATTTCCAGAGATGTGCGGTATGAAAAATTCGGTTTGTATGGGAGATGCCACACCCCTTTTTACAATAGCTTAAATTTTTCTCCAAGGGTATGCGATTGATTTCGTATATCTCCATACCAAATTCCAGAACTTTACCATGCACACTTTCAGAGATATGTAGCATGAGAAATTCGGTTTGTATGGGAAGTGCCACGCCCCCTTTACATATAGATTTTTTTTAGCCTAAAACCATCTTTGGGACACGTGCGGCAGGTGGCAGTTTAAAAAAAATCGGTTCAACCGCTCTTGAGCCTTGCGAAAACTAAAAAAACGGCTTTCAAAATATATATTAGTTGAGATATTTTCTATATTATATTTATATTTTGACAGTATCCGTTGTTTCTGATTGGCGCAAAAAAATCTTGCCTAGTGACGAATTCGCCCCTTGATATGGTCATTGCTTAAAGCTATTTATATTCGAAATTGCATGAAAATTGGAAAACAGGAATCTATAAGCTTATCCAGGCAAAAAGCTATCTACGTACTGAATTTTAAGCAAATCGGACCATAAATACGATTTCTTCGAATAGATCGGTCCCTGGTCCACTTCTCGGAAAACATGGATCCTATATGCTAATATATGCTAAAAAGCTACTTACATGCCAAATTTTAAGCAAATCGGACCATAATAAGATTGTTTCGAATAGATCGGTCCCTGGTCCACTTCTCGGAAAAAATTTATCATATATGCTAATATATGCCAAAAAGCTACCTGCATACCGATTTTTAAGCAAATCGGACCATAAATACGATTTTTTTCGAATAGATCGATCCCTGGTCCACTTCTCGGAAGAAATGGATAATATATGCTAATATATGCTAAAAAGCTACTTACGTACCAAATCTTAAGCAAATCGGACCATAATAAGATTATTTCGAATAGACCGGTCCCTGATCCACCTACCCGAAAAAAGTAAATTTTTTTTAGCCTTAAACATGGTGGTTACCGAAAGCTATTTATATACAAAATTTCATTAAAATTGGTCCAGCCGTTCGCGAGATTACCTGTTACAAAAAAAATGACTTCTCTTTATACAATTAGTATAGATATGAGAACATATTGCATGGAACTGAATGTGACATAGCTCGGCTTTGGAGCCAGCTATCGGGCTTATTTTATGCTAGGTGTATTTATCCTAACGTAGCGAAAGTATATTCTGAGTTTGAAGCACATCGGACTATAAATGCGATTTTTTAGTATAGCTCGACCCCTGCGCCACCTATCGGAAAAGTTAAAAGTTTGTGGAGACCTACTCGAAAACACCTTTTCAATAAAGCAATAATCGTTCGGTTCGGCTAAGAAACATAGGAGCAAATTTTTCCCAATTAATTCATGCTTGTCTATTTATATATAGATGTAGCGAATGTATATTCTGAGCTTGAAGCACATCGGACTATAAATGCGATTTTGTAGTATAGCTCAACCCCTGCGCCACCTATCGGAAAAGTTAAAAGTTTTTGCACTCCTCCTCCGAAACACCTTTCCAACAAAGCAACAATCATTCGAATCGGTTAAGAAACATAGGAGAAAATTGTTCCCAATTATTCATGCTTGCCTATTTATATATAGATGTAGCGAATGTATATTCTCAGTTTGAAGCACATCGGACTATAAATGCGATTTTTTAGTATAGCTCGACCCCTGCGCTACCTATCGGAAAAGTTAAAAGTTTGTGGACACCTGCTCGAAAACTCCTTTTCAATAAAGCAATAATCGTTCGGTTCGGCTAAGAAACATAGGAGCAAATTTTTCCCAGTTAATTCATGCTTGTCTATTTATATATAGATGTAGCGAATGTATATTCTGAG
>NW_016162194.1:0-4571 GCF_001687245.7 Rhagoletis zephyria | reverse complement strand
CATAATTTCGCTGCTTGCTCCCCATGCATGCTACCACTTTGCAATGGGGTGTTCTCGTACTCTTCGAAATTTGGAATAGTATTTTTGCATTTCGTGCAATCCGTGCATCGTGCAAGACTTCGAGAATACCCCTAATATGTCACGCAGAACAAAAATTGGAAATTGAGTTAGCTTCATACGCACGCCGTTCAATTTCGGTTGATCTAATACAAGTTGCATGTGCATGAGAAATTTTTGACAATAAATTGGCGGCGTGCGTGAATATTAGGTTAGCCTGTGAATATTTAAAATTCTATATGTTCTCATTAGATGCCGGGGAGTGTATGTATTACATTTCAATATATTTAAAACAATTTTACGCTGAGTTATCACAAATAAGCATTTTTTAGATTTTAAATTATAAGTATCCCAGAAATACCCATTATACGTAACAAATATAAATTATTTTTAAGAATAACGGTTTTAGAAAATGAAGGAATAATTGACACTTTATGTTCCAAGTTTTTAAGCACAGTTTTCTTAAAAAAGTAAATTAGTGCAAATCAAATAGCCCTTTAAACATAAAATGAAGTACTTTTTATTTACAAAATTGTATGCGTGCTTATTTAAAGGCAATCTCTATACTATACTTCTTAGAACCAGCTCAGAACTAACCTAAATTTTCTAGTCTGGAGGTGACCTTTTTTGAACTATCTAGGAACTGTTGTTATATGAACTGTCTCAGAACCATCTAAGCCAGAGTCAGCTCAGAATGAGTTCAAAAGTTCTGCAGAGGGCGACAAATGTCACTTCGTAGGACATCGCCATGTTAAAAAAGACAGTTGAAAGCATTGAGTTGGGATAGATGAAGAACCAGTACCGTCCCTTTTCAGGCTAGCTCAGCGCAAGTTCTGAACCAGTTTGATTTGCTGCAGGGTATGGCTGATCCTTTAATATAACGAAAGTCTGCAGTAGGTGACCAAAATTTCAAAAAGAGCGCTACAGCCGTTCGCGAGATAACCTCTTATAACACTTACATAATTAGTGTAGGTACCACAGGTCAACGCCGATTTTGATGCGGCAAATGTTAAAGCTGTTTTTGGTAGACTTTTTTGTGCTGATTACGAATCCATAAGTATAAAGTTTCCATCAGCTTCACATTTTGAGAAAAACGTGGGAAAGTGCAAGCAAGGAAACAAAAGGTGATGGAACCTTCCACTTAGGCTTAAATTAAAGCTAAAGCTACTGGCTACTATCCCTGAAAATACTATTCCTGCACCTTGCCCTGATGGCCACCTATACTCAATTACTTTTTATCGTCCAATAATAAAAAAACTACTGGAAAATTATGCAACTGACAAAAAAAATGTGTAAAAATCAGTGTTAGTTGTTCAATAAATGACTATAGGTGACCTTAGGGTCAAGGTACAGGAATGGTATTTTCAGGGATTGAAGTCAGAAGGCCAAGCCTTAATTTAAGCCTAAGTGGAAGGTTCTATCACTTTTTGCTTAATTGCAGGAATTTGCAGGGATAGTAGTCGAGATTTTTAGCTTTAGTCTAAGCCTAAGTGGAAGGTTCTACCACCCTTTGTTTCTGTGCTAGAGCCTCTCGAATATTGCAAATAAACGCGACTTTTTGACACTTTGACCTCGTTTTTCTTAACATTTTGAGCTGATGGAAACTTACGGATTCGTGATCAGCACACACAATTTTTTTAATTGTCAAAAATATATATTGTCAACATTTGCTCCATCAAATTTTTTTCCATTTTTGTTGGCCTGTGTAATAAGTATTGTTAATTAGCCAATACCCGCATGTTTGCGGAGCCTTCAAACACCTTTCGAACTGTAAAACAATGACTCAATTCTATTCTACGCATATCTATAATACGGGTATCGAATTTCAAGACAAATCGGACCTTAAATAAGATTTTTGGAATAGATCGGTATCTGGTCCACCTATCAGAAAAAATATCCTATATGTTAACCCAGGCAATAAGCTACCTACGTACCAAATTTGAAGCAAATCGGATCATAAATAACACTTTTTCGAATAGATCGGTCCTGGTGTACTACCATAAATAAGATTTTTCGAATAGATCGGTATCTGGTCCACCTATCAGAAAAAATATCCTATATGTTAACCCAGGCAATAAGCTACCTGCCAAATTTCAAGCAAATCGGACCAAAAATAAGATTTTTTCGAATAGAGCGATCCCTGGCCCACTTAAAGGAGAAAAATTATCCTATATGCTAATCTATGCAAAAGGCTACCTACGTACCGATTGAATTTTTTTGGCGTAGTTCGACCTATCGAAAAAATTAAAACTTTGTGCACTCCTACTTCTGAACACCTTTCCAAAAAAGCAGCAACCATTCGAATCAGTTATGAGACATACAAGAAAATTGTTCCCAATTGATTCATGCTCACAATGAATTTCACAATTATCCGAAAATTTCCAAGCTTCCCAACGAATTTTAACGAAGGTGCATCGTCCAAAATCATCAAATCATGCGAAAAAGGCAAAATTTCGTCGAAAAAATTCAAATTTTTCGTGTTCTTTGGAATTTTTCCGAGTTTTCCACTTAGAATTTTCTATTTTTCCATTTGAAAGCCATTCAGAAGGAATTGCACACAAAATTCCATACAAAAAAATCAATTTTCGATTTTTCCAATTTTCTGACTTTCCCGGAGGGATTTCCCAAAATTTTCTTTCGTAAAAACGTTCTCCTGACAGATACGAACAACTAAGAGAAAATTTTAGCCAAATCCGCCCAACCGTTCTCAATTGATGAATTACTATACATTTTTCACACCATTTTATATATATAGATGTAGCGAATGTATATTCTGATGTTGAACACATCGGACTATAAATGCGATTTTTAGTATAGTTCAACCCCTGCGCCACCTATCGGAAAAGTTAAAATCTTTTGCGACTCCCCCTCCGAAACACCTTTCCAACAAAGCAACAAATCATTCGAATCGGTTAAGAAACATAGGAGAAAATTGTATCCCAATTATTCAGCTTGCCTATTTATATATAGATGTAGCGAATGTATATTCTCAGCTTGAAGCACATTGGACTATAAATGCGATTTTATAGTATAGCTCAACCCCTGCGCCACCTATCGGAAAAGTTAAAAGTTTTTGCACTCCTCCTCCGAAACACCTTTTCAACAAAGCAACAATCATTCGAATCGGTTAGGAAACATAGGAGAAAATTGTTCCCAATTATTCATGCTTGCCTATTTATATATAGATGTAGCGAATGTATATTCTCAGTTTGAAGCACATCGGACTATAAATGCGATTTTTTAGTATAGCTCGACCCCTGCGCCACCTATCGGAAAAGTTAAAAGTTTGTGGAGACCTACTCGAAAACACCTTTTCAATAAAGCAATAATCGTTCGGTTCGGCTAAGAAACATAGGAGCAAATTTTTCCCAATTAATTCATGCTTGTCTATTTATATATAGATGTAGCGAATGTATATTCTGAGCTTGAAGCAAATCGGACTATAAATGCGATTTTGTAGTATAGCTCAACCCCTGCGCCACCTATCGGAAAAGTTAAAAGTTTTTGCACTCCTCCTCCGAAACACCTTTCCAACAAAGCAACAATCATTCGAATCGGTTAAGAAACATAGGAGAAAATTGTTCCCAATTATTCATGCTTGCCTATTTATATATAGATGTAGCGAATGTATATTCTCAGTTTGAAGCACATCGGACTATAAATGCGATTTTTTAGTATAGCTCGACCCCTGCGCCACCTATCGGAAAAGTTTAAAGTTTGTGGACACCTGCTCGAAAACACCTTTTCAATAAAGCAATAATCGTTCGGTTCGGCTAAGAAACCCAATTAATTCATGCTTTTCTATTTATATATAGATGTAGCGAATGTATATTCTGAGTTTGAATCAACTCGGTCTACAAATGCGATTTTTTCGTATAGCTCCACCCCTGCGCCACATATCCGAAAAGATAAAAGTTTGTGCACTCCTCCTCCGAAACACTTTTCCAACAGAGTAACAATCATTCGAATCGGTTTTCTTATGTTATGTTTCTTACATAGGAGAATGTTGTCAAAATTATTCATGTTTGCCTATTTATACATATTTAGGTATATGAGAACATATTGCATGGAACAGGATGTGACATAGCTCGGATTTGGAGCCAGCTATCGGGCTTATTTTACGCTAGGTGTATTTATCCTAGCGAATGTATATTCTGAGTTTGAAGCACATCGGACTATAAACGCGATTTTTTAGTGTAGCTCGGCCCCTGCGCCNGGTTAAGAAACATAGGAGAAAATTGTTCCCAATTATTCATGCTTGCCTATTTATATATAGATGTAGCGAATGTATATTCTGTGTTTGAAGCACATCGGACTATAATTGCGATTTTCTGTTATAGTTCGACCCCTGCGCCACCTATCGGAAAAGTTAAAAGTGTTTGGACTCCCCCTCCGAAACACCTTTCCAACAAAGCAAAAATCATTCGAATTGGAATAGGAGAAAATTGTTCCCAATTATTCATGTTTGCCTATTTATATATAGATGTAGCGAATGTATATTCTCAGCTTGAAGC
>NW_016162193.1:0-45062 GCF_001687245.7 Rhagoletis zephyria | reverse complement strand
ATTTGTAACTGGAGATATGCCCTAAATAATGGAACTGCCTCTGAAAAAAATTAAAAAAATGGATATAAGATGTGGGCGTGGCAATTTACGGAAAAAAAATATTTCAGTTAAATTAGTATAGTATGAGAAATATATGAGCGAAGTTTCAGCTAGATACCTTGTTCCTACGACTTTATGCCAAAAAAAACGGAATTGGGACCAATGCATTGGTACGCATTTATGTATTTACATTTATTTCATTCGTTTGTACAAGAAATAAAACATTTGCATTTTGCTGTTATACTCTCGGTGAAACATCGAAGTACATAAACATAAAAAATTGTTCACTCACCACATTTCTATGAATTTTTTAATACAAAAATTCCATTCCATTCCACAGTACAATATTTAGCATTTTTTCCATTATTCGACAATGGCTTTATTTCGCCAGTAACAAGTAAATCAAATGGTTAATACATGAATTTGCATATCAAGTTGACGGCAAAACATATCCACGCGCCTTTGTGGTCGTCAATATGTAAATGTCTGGCAACAGCCAATTGCACCATCACCATCACCACCAAGAGAGCACCAACCCAGTGGGAAAATGTAATGTTTGAAATCAAAAAAATAAATAATCAGTAAAACAGCCATTTTCACATACGAAAATTCATTTCTCCCACAGCGAAGTCCTAAGAAAAGTGGGGCATTACCTAATATCGAGGAAAGCATGTGATTTAATATGCATGTTTTGGGACTTTTCGGATACATTAGAAAGCTTATTACATGCTAATCAGTAACAGATTTCCCACTGGGATGTTACAAGGCTTATAACAGCGGGTGCCTTCGTTTGAGTACACAGTTAAAAATTTCGGTTTTAATTTTAAACTTTTTGGACCACATATATGACCAAACTAAATTCAGTTTCAAATACAAACCTTCCAAGTTTATAAAAAAGAGAGCACATATGTTGGGTTTAGAATTTAAACAATTCGGTTTAAATGATAACCCAAACATTTTCATAATTAAGAATAAAAAAAAAAACAATCTTAAATTTCATGCTCCGTCTGGTTGGGATTGAACCCGGACAGCCTTGGTAGCAACCAATTGTATCAAGCATCTTTGCACACTCAGCTACAGCCACGCATGTNTGAATCAACACCACAATTCGCTGTGCAAACATATTCTATTTCGGTTTAGATTTTAAACCAAAGTTTCTATATTTGAAACCTAGAAACTAGAATTAAAACATTTTGGTTTGATTTTTAAACCAAGAACTTTTTGGGCTAAAATTTAAACCAGAATATATTAAAAATTGCGTAAAACTATTGACTGGTTTAAAAAGTAGACTATAAAAGTTTAAAAAATGCAGTAGTCCCAGCGCGGTTTAAAAATTAAACCCAAATTTTTGACCGTGTACTGCGTTGATTGTACACTGACGATTGCCTATCTGCTTGTCTGAATTGACATTTTGACTGAATAAATACATACAGCATCGAAGCAGTAATGTAAAGTGGAACTCAAAATTGCCGGCTCGTGTTCTGAGTATTGTTATTTTTATACGACAAGTGCATGTTTAGGCATTGTTTCATTTATTTATTTAAATTTGCTGCAGATGAGTGTCATCAAATTAGCTTATCGTGAGGAACATTTTCGTTAAAATCAGGTTTTTACTCGTAAATATAAAAGAAAGCATTTCTCTAGTGCTCAAGTGGGTTTACTTCAATACACACGAAATTTTATATAAACGCTTGAAAATTAAGCATTTTTGGTAATTTAAAAACTAGATGTTTATGTCTAGCGCCCAAGGGGTGGATAAAATCTTACATATGTATGTTATTGAAGTAATAATACAAAGTACGAAAGAAAAAGTTAGACAATCATCTATTTGCCACTCTTTAGTCGCTCTCTACATTTCATGTCCGTCTATATTTTTCTCGATATTTCTTAGATTACAAAACTTTTAGTCCGGTGTTTAAGACCAAAAATCTGCGCGTAGCTTATAAATTGCCAAATCTTTATACAGAGTTTTTGAAGGCAAAAAAAAAAACTCAGATCACTTTTCAAGTTGCTAAGAACTTATGCCCAATCGATGGCAAAAAATTATCAGCACTTTGGAATTTACTAAAAATTATGCACAATTTTTACACACCTAAAATCTAGGTAAACTTTATCAATGCCAAAAATGTATGTCCAGTTTTTATGTTATCACAAGTTTATGTTCAACTTTTAAGCTATCAAAAGTATTTGTTCACTTTTCAAAGCGGAAAAATTTATGTCCAGTTTTTTAAAGACAAAGAAAATGAATTTCCCAAAACTGTGTGTGCAGTCTTTAAATCGTCCATAATTTATGTCCAGTTTTTTAAAGACAAAGAAAATGAATTTCCCAAAACTGTGTGTGCAGTCTTTAAATCGTCCATAATTTATGTCCAGTTTTTTAAAGACAAAGAAAATGAATTTCCCAAAACTGTGTGTGCAGTCTTTAAATCGTCCATAATTTATGTCCAGTTTTTTAAAGACAAAGAAAATGAATTTCCCAAAACTGTGTGTGCAGTCTTTAAATCGTCCATAATTTATGTCCAGTTTTTTAAAGACAAAGAAAATGAATTTCCCAAAACTGTGTGTGCAGTCTTTAAATCGTCCATAATTTATGTCCAGTTTTTTAAAGACAAAGAAAATGAATTTCCCAAAACTGTGTGTGCAGTCTTTAAATCGTCCATAATTTATGTCCAGTTTTTTAAAGACAAAGAAAATGAATTTCCCAAAACTGTGTGTGCAGTCTTTAAATCGTCCATAATTTATGTCCAGTTTTTTAAAGACAAAGAAAATGAATTTCCCAAAACTGTGTGTGCAGTCTTTAAATCGTCCATAATTTATGTCCAGTTTCTCGATTTTTCCAAATGTTAAATTATCAAAAGTTTGTTTTCAGTTTTTAAGCTACATGAAATTTATATGCAGTTTTTAAAAAAGAAAAAAAATATGGCCTGTCTACACTTTCACGCCTTCAAGCTAATTTTTGGAAATCCATGTAATCGATCCCGATTTGCTTCAGCCAGCTTAACTATCTGGAAAAAATATTATTTAGGGCATGCTGAGGCGTACTGGTATCGAATGGTCAAAACAAGGAGCGTCAAGTGCATCTGGATAAATTCAATTACCTCAGTGTGCCAAGTTTGTAAAGCGCTGTCATTTAATTTTTTATTTGTTATTATGTTTTCACAAACAAAACCAAAAACCTTTGTAAGTACCTATGTATGTATCTGGGATAGGGCGTTATTCAACTAAGTTCTGAGATAGGGCCTTTTTCAATCAAATACTAAAGTAGGGCATTCTTGAAAAGTTTTCGGAAATAGGGCGTTTTCGAACTGGCTGCCGAGATAGGTTGATCTGTCACTCAGGTATCGATATATTCCTCACTTAAGTACACTATTCTCTTCACTTTTTATTAACTTTTTATTGGTATTATTTAAATTGTAAAGTAGGGAATATGGATTTATCCTCTTACTCTGAGGGTTTAAGAGATTAGAAAAATACTTTGATTTATTTAAAACTAATTTCGCAATCATAAGGACCAACTGAAGAGCTGAAAACTTTTAAGAATACACAAAAGAACACACATCATCCGACCTTAAAACAAGTACTCGACAACACCGTTATCTGAAGGTTTTAAGTAAGGCATCTTATAGTGACTTTCTGATCCTTAAATTTAAATTTCAAGCTTAAGTTTTCCTTCTATTAGATCACTTATATAACCAGTAAGACTTACTTAGATGTACTTGTCTAAAAACTCGTATATTTAAACTTTTTATAAGGTAAATATATACCTGGAAAATTCAGAATTAAGACCAATAATCTCAACCTATTTGTACTTCCTCAACTCTACAAATATTTGTATCTATATAGAACTTTGATCTTGACAGTGAATGTCGAACGCTAATAGCAAAACTTCAGTAGAAAAAAAGCTCTTCAAAGATAAACTTTTCTGTGAACCATAGGATATTTTAAAATGTTCCAAAGCCGAACTTGGTTTACCTGTTTATAACTTTTACATTATACATGATACGTATGTACGTATATGTACATACGTATGTAAATATAAATTTATTTAGAGAATTGTATTCAATTTTAACCTACTTTCCTAACTTTCCTTCCTACCATTTCTTTTCTTTACAGTCACAGAAAAAGAAATTCGACAATGGTAAGTGCACATGCAATGGATTTAAATAAGTAGCATAGGATTATTAAATATTTAATCAGATTGAAAAGCATTTTAACAAAAGAAATGAAGTTAGCAACGAAAAGAAGAGGACACTGATGGGCAAATAGCTTCAACTAAAACTGTTAGCTCTCTTCTTGAATATATTTGCATTAAAATCCTTTGAAAGTTACCCAAAAAAGGAACAGCGAAACATCGCGACTCAGCAACAAGCACTAACTTACCGACTTAATAACCTTACACATTCTACTCGCGTTTTTCTTAAATTTCTAAGCATGCCACTGACATTAAGCAACCGCATTACTGTTGATATAGGCCACAATTCTTCGTATGGGGAAGCCAATGAAACAACAAGTAAAAATTTCGCAAAGCCACGCAAAATGTATTTCAGCTGCCAGCTAAGCTTCCTACTGGAATCGGTTGCTTCTCCTACTACTTAAAAGCTTAAAAACTTGGAATTGAATTAGTGCACCAAAAGCCGTGAATTTAATTCAATTGAAGCGTATCAAAAAAAAACATTCCGGTAAAGTAAGCAATCCTAAAAGCAGTAAGATACATTTTTTTTTTTAATGAGAGTTGACGGCAAATTTACAACGCCATTCCACGCTTTACAGCAGATGTTGGCGCTTAAAGCAAAGCGAACAGGTGGCTTAGTCATAAGTAGCAGATTATATGGCTTGCCACGCACACTACCTCAAGCAAATTCCTTTTTCTGCTATTACAAATATTTAGTATGTATTTTCACATGTATGAATTTGAAGTTGTACATTAATTTATCTGTAAATACAAAATAATGAATACAGCTAAGCGCACAATGTGTGCCCTAAATTATTCGAAATGGAATTTTAATTAGTTTGAAAATGTATTTTGTGTAGATTATTGTAGATTAAATGAATTTTAATTGCCTCCGCCTCGGTGATGGACCCATTTGCGGTGCTGATGACACACAAAGAATATTCCAAGACATGGCAAGTTAAGCAAATTTTCCGCGGATTTGTAAATTACCAAGCTTAAAAGTCATTGCTCAACGATGAAGCACCCAAACAGCGTGTACGGCAATGAGTTGCTTGAAACTTAATAGACAGCGCAAATTACAAAATGACTAGCTGGAAATTTTATGGAGATTTTAGAACGACAATATCTTTAAGTTTGTTATACGTGTCTGCAAAACAAATAAAAGCATTTTAAAATTTTCATACGATCGCCACAAAGCCCTAGGGTAGATGACAACAACTCTATTGCTTTGAAGCAGTGTGGATGAGTCCTACTGACACTGCTAGTAAACGTTTCTAAGTCATGGAGTAGAGTAGGGGCAATGTTCATTCCAGAACTTAGAAGAAGGAACTACTACGAAGCTAAACCATTGAAGCCGATAAGTCTAATTTCCCTTTTGCTGAAAGCAATCGGCAATGAAATAAGATTAAATAGTCTGAAGCAGGCTCCATTTCAGACCAATCCGAATGAATGCATTTAGTGTGGGAAGGTCTACGAAAACTGTCCGCGTTGTCTACGGAGATACAAGGGTATCTATTTGTGCTTCCGTCTACATTGAGAACCCTTCGATAAAACGTCTGATTCAGGCTTATGTCGGGCATTAGAGAAACGGAATGTGCGAATAGCTTAGCTAGTTCAAACAAGAATTACTCAGTTTCAGCATTTAAGACAACCTGGTACGGTTTCAAATAACAAAGCCTAGAATTAGATGTAGTATTTCTTCAAGTCTTACCTGACAGAGGCATCCGCTGTCTGGGATATGCAAGTGCCGAAGTATTAATTGCCAGAGAAAAGTTCAAAAGTAGCTTCTGCAATTTAGCTCAAAGAGGACTTAGCTTAAAAAAATGGTAAGCCAAAGTAATAGAAGAACCTTTCCAGCTACATAGGCATTAATGATATGCAAATTGCATGTCTGAGGGGTGTAACCCACAGATAAAGAGATCTATGGACGATGGCTTGGGAATCACGAAGTAATTTAGCCACGGTGAGGCAGTCTCTAATCAAACTTCGACGTTTACTTATATTTAGATATATAACCTGAGCATGTCTCGCGACGGCTATTATGAACAAAGTAGTTGTTTCCGAGAAGAGGAATTTCAAAATATAGCTCTGCAGCAACGCAACCTTGAATGCCTCTCTTATGGAGGCTCATACCCAGGCGAGCATTCTGCAGTGGTACATTGACTGCCTAACTCCGAGCACTTTTTTCACGCAGTTTTACATATTTACTCTACGAACCAAGGTTAATTTAAATAGAAACTACCTTTATCAGAACCTTCCTATACTTAGCAACAGACCATCTTAGAATTTGAGACTAAATCCTCTCCATTCCTTGAGTGCTTTAAAAAAAATTAACGCCATTTCCAAACCCAATGATATCCGAAAATTTTACATACCAGGGTACAACTATATAAAGGGGAACGATGTAGCAGGCGGCTTTTTAATTTTTCTTACTTACAAAATTTAACTTTTTGTCTTTGGTATTTGATAAAGAAAATCTTAGCTCGAATAACGGTGTCCTCAATCTTTGTAAAAAAACGAGCGACAACTGCTTAGAAGGTTGTCGGATTCGTTGTCTGTGATTGAAGTATTGCGATTGGTTTTTATACCCGAGCGCACTTGTGCACAAGGGTATTATAACTTTGTTCACATAACGGTTGTTTGTAACAGGCAAAACGAATCGAGATAGATATAGACAAATGTATACATAAATGATCAGAATGAAAAGAGAAATCGATTAAGCGGTGACTGTCTGTCCGTCCGTCTGTCCGTCCGTCCGTCCGTCCGTCCGTCTGTGCACACGATAACTCGAGTAAAAATTAAGATATCTTAACGAAACTTGGTACGTGTACTTCTTTCGGGCGTAGGACGGATGGTATTGAAAATGGGCAAAATCGGACAATAACCACGCCTACCTCCCATATAACGGTAATTTTAAGAAATACGAAAACTGCGATATTTTAGTAACTACTGAAGATAATTCACTCAAAATTGATACTTACAATGAGTTTCAGACGGAAAACATGAATATTATAAATTTTTGGAAAATGGGCGTAGCCACGCCCACTTATGGTTACATGTGTATATCTTGGTAACCGCTACACCAATTTCTTCCAAACTTGGCACAGTTGTTGGTCCTGGTACAGTATACCAACTGGCCGAAAATTTCTAAAATCGGACAATAACCACGCCCACATCCCATATAACGGTAATTTCGAGAAATACAAAATCTTCGATAAATCAGTAAATATTGAAGCTAATTTATTCAAAATTGATGATTGCAACAATTCTTTACCAAGAAATACGTTTATGACAAAATTTTGGAAAATGGGCGTAGCACCGCCTACTTGTGATCACATATATGTATCTCGCTAACCGTTCTAGCAATTTGCACCAAGCTCGGTATGGTTATTGTGCTTGCCACATAAAAGCAAACCGTTGAAAATTGTTGAAATCGGACTAAAATTGGGGCCGCTTTTCATATAACGGTAAATTTCAGATATGCTTGAAATTTCAATATTTCGAAATTTAAGGACGCTAATTTACTTAAAATGTATACACCCCGGCTTAGCATGTAGCGGTAGCTTTCGGAAAGGTGGAAAACATATATTTAATACTTGCGCCGGGTATTTAATGTTCGGCTCCACCCGAACTTAGACTTTCTTACTTGTTTGTTCTATTTTTTAACAATTTTCTAACAAACATATTTAAATTAAAATTATCTAGGAAATTCACAAAAAAATAGAAAATTATGGAAAATTAAATAATTTCAATATCTACGACTATATAAAGCGCGAAAAATTTTTTAGTACTTCTAACATAACCTTAAATGTTTTGCTTAAAAATTACATTTCAAAAAGGTTTTAAAATATTGGCCGTATTAGACCGCGATTAGACTAACAAAAATGTGTAAAATGAAGAGTTTTGAGTTAAAATCGTCAATTTCATGTTGCGATTTTTTTCCGATTTCTGAGAAAATTGGTTTTATTGTATTGACACAGTCAGAAGTGAAGATACTAGACCAATGAAAAGCGAAATCAATATCATTTGCAAATTTTTTTTGTACATTTTAATTAATAGTTTTTATGACAAAGTGGCATTTTTTTCATTAATAGAAATATTAAAAAAAGCTGCACTCAAACTCTTTTAATAAAACCACAAATTCAAAAGTGACCCATCATAACCCTCGATCATCAAGGGTTAAATTTTTTTTTGCCAAATATGTGCAAAAACAAAAAAAAATCGTGCCATAATTTTTTTTTGCCAAAAGTTGTCATATTTCCCATAGTGCACTGAACAGAATGTTGCAATAAAACAATTAGTTGATGTGCTTTGCTAAACTCGGTCAAAATCGCTTAAGCGGTTACAGAGCCAAAGACGAAGAAGAAGTAACAATGATTTAATTGCGCTTAGAAAATTGTACTTCTAATCACAAGGAGATTTTGCATCGGATTTTTCATTGCTTTGAACTTTTCATGCCCACCTACTCAAGTTTAGTTGGGAAGGACTTTTTTCAAAAGGAAGTTTGGCTTCACTTTACACAAATAGAGAGGATATCTAAGCTCTAAGAAAACGAACCTAATACAAAGCATATCAGAATGACAGGTCTATGGCAAATTAGGAGCCAACTTAAAATCTTTCTAAAAAAAGATACCTATATACTATCTCTAATTTACTTTATTTATTTTTTCTTCGCACAGGCACAAAGGTTTTCTCAAAGATTGTCCGAATGGTCTACTGACGGAGCAAGTAAGTAAATGAATGTAATTTATAAACATACTCGTCTCTTAATTTTTAAAGCCTCTATAAAAGAGAACATAAATTTTTTGTTCGAACATTTTCACACATATTCAATACACATACATACAATGAATCCAATCAAAATAGTTTTATGTAATACTTTAGCTGAAATATTCGTTGCCTGATTTAAAACAAAAGTACTGCAAATAAACCTAAACGGTTGCTTTATAGTGCTAAAGATGTATGTATGTGAATATGTACCTACAAAGTTTACAAACAAATTTATTGCCTGCTATGTACCGGAAAGAATAATGCAAAACAAAACTCAAATTTATGGCGAATTTCGCCTCGGATTGTAAGAACAAAAAAACCCCAGAAAACATAAAACTTACAAAATGTGTGTAAACCAGCGACCAAAAACCAGCAAATGTATGTACGTTAGGGTAGTCCCAAAATGCATGTGGAAAAAGTTAAGTCGGAATTTTTAGGCTCTAGCCGCCTAGGATTGTTCTATACCGAAAATATATACCTTTATTTTTATATTTTGAAATCTAAAAATCAAAGCGCTCAAATCAAAGCGCTCGAAGTTGTACATGTATTTTATATGGGAAAAATAAAATTTTTCGTAGAAATGGTATAGAATTCTTGAAAATCAATATTTTACGATCGGAAAACTGTGTTTCACCTGAGACTCCCAGTACTAATGCTCAATTATTTATTTAACCATTTTTTTATAGTAACTATATTTTATAGGTCCCTCAAAACCCCCAGAAAATGCTAGAATAAACAATGGGGGATAAATAAAAAATCTTTAGTATGAAAAAATTGCTTAATAAACAATTGGATATTGTTACTGGAAGTCTTCTGAAGAGCACCAGAGTTTACCAATCGAAAATGTTGATTGTCACGAATTCTATACCATTTATAGGAAAAATTGTTTTCCCCCATATAAAATACATGGAAAACTTTGAGCTCTTTGAGCGCCTCTAAAAAAATTTTGGTTTCAAAATAAAAAATTTGGGTATATTTTTTTCGATATAAAACAGTCCAAGGCGATGGGAGTATTAAAATTCTGAATTTACTTATTTTGGATGACCATAATGTACATACATATGTAGATATGTATGTAAGTGTAAGAATAAAGCCGAAGTAAACTTCAAGTGTTTGTGGTTAACACTAAACCATAACGGACGATTTAAATTTCTGTTTCTACCACTTTACGCCACTGGGATTTAGAATTTTTACGACAAGCAGTAAAAGGCATACTTTCTTATATAACTACTGGCAGAAGAGAAGCAAGCAAATACACATGGTCTGAGAGTGTTTTTGTTTTTGCGTAAAATTTTTTTACCAATTTTATTCAACATTTCTCAAACTAACAACCTACATGCATATGCACATACATACCTATGTACATATATCTAAGTTGAATGCATATGTATGTAAATTTTTCAAACGGACATCTTCTGTTTTTACAACACTTGTATATGCATGCATATGTGCATATTAAAGTATTAAAGTTTGCATATGTATTTGCAAATACTCGTAAAAATACAAAAATATGATGGCTCTCATTTCAAAGGGTTTTTTTGTGCCGGCTAGCCCTTGCATTGTTGTTGCTCTCTTATAACTATTTAATCCATGCGCTTGCTCCACTACACCAATATATGAAAATATATGCATTTGGCTTGTTTGTTGTTACTGCAGCTTGACGTATTAAACGAATATTCTGCCGTCAGCTGTTCGCTTCATCGTTATGCAAACGATACACAAGCCAGCAGACGCCCACCTCACTCGCGCAACAGAAACCATAACAAAAACAATAATATTTTCTTCGCTTCAACGGCTATGCGCCTAAAAATATGCCTGATGAATGAAATTTATGCTTGAAATGTAGCTTGAGTTGAAGGCAGAGGTACGGTGCGGCAAGTTCGATAAAAGTTTTCGTAGATAAAAAAAAACACCCGTGCTGGGATTCACAACAAACATTAATAAGCGAACAGCAGGTGTGCCTAAAAATATGCAATGCCTTCAGAGAAATATTTCGGTTTCTTCTGTTAAAAATTTCTTATTGCACCTCTTTCATTTATATGATTTCGCACCACTTTACATTTAAAGGCCAGCATGCAGCTCTCAGGAAAAGCAGAAGCTCCATATAAAATGACGTAAAAGAAATGGCTAAAGCTCGGAACACTTTGACGACAGCAAGCGACAAGCAGCATCTGTCAAATTTTAAATACACACGTTCTTACGGACACAATTATTTTGACGACAGCACGACATCTTGGCTGCAAGACTGCAATTGTCGACGTCGCCAAATTAAATCTATTTCTAATTTTGCCGGCGACAATGAGTAGATGTAGTGCTGCAAAATTAAATTGTCGCAAAATTAATCACATATTCTTGATTGTTCATGTTTTTCTTATTTACTTAAATAAAAATACACAATTTGTGAAATAAATATACCAAAATGTCAAACTTTAAAATCAGCTGTTTGCTATGTCGCTGAGGTCTTCAAAATGTTTAAGAAGCTGGCTTCAAGGCGACATTTGTCGACAAAATGATGTCGCTGTCGTTACGTCGTGAAGTTGCAGTCGTCAAAGTGTTCCGAGCTTAAGAATGGTTTAGGAATGGTTTTCTAAATTTTTTTTTTTTTGTGAAAAAAGCGGCAACCCATGCTTGCAAAAGAAATATATGCCCATTCCATTATTCCTTGGGGAAAGAGTGAACCAACAGGCCGGTAAAGTATCAGATGTCAAAATTCCTTGGAAACACACACGAAACGGATTTTTTTTCTTGACAATTTTTTTGAGAGCTGCATACTGGCCTTAAAACGGTTGTACCTTAAAGTAGGGATGAATCGTTACCATTAAGATATTACTCAAATCAGTACTACCTACTCAGTATCGGAAAGGTATCGATTACTTGTGCATAGAACCACGATTTTGCATATTTTTCAAGGTTGTTGTATTTTTCTTCACAAAAAGTCCTTTTAGGTGTAGTCGCACGGGTGGTTTAGGTAGCTTATTCAATGGTTAAGCGCTAACTGCCAATTCCGCATGAGTTTTGGTCGGGAACTGTCTGGACCGCATGCATGATGACTTAATATCGTTTTAGTCCGCTATTGACGTACCTGTTGGGAGAGTGACGAGATGGAACATCTGACAAACTTGTACTGGGGGTGCGTTGAAACATACTTTTAAGAAAAATTAATTCGCCAGATGGCGCTAGAGTCGAGTTATTCAGAAAATTTTATCGTATATTGTATGACCAGATTTTGATGAAATTAGAAACGTATACTGGGGTGCGACGAGAAATACTTTCACGGAAAATGGATCCGCTGGGTGGAGCTTTCGATTTGTATGAAGCCTGTATATTGTAAACGGAGTTCAGATGTGTATTTAATAGAAAATATCTAAGCTTAGGATACACTCGGCAATAACGCTTTCACTATGAAACAGCCTTGGAACTTTATTGTTTAGTTTTTTAAAAAGAAGTAAGCCACGCAGACGTAGTCGTGGCTATCAGCTAGTCAAATTATAAAAACTATTTTGAGAAAATTTTAATTTTAGAATACATATCATAAAAATTAACATAAAATGTGGATTTAATTGTGTGTGAATAATTCAATGTTTCTCAATTTCGATATTGGAAGTCTCCACTTTTCCTATAATCATTTATTTTTCCTATGCAGTTTAAAATACATGTATTATCAGAAAAAAAAATCGTAAAAATAATCAACGCTCAACGCTCAGTTGGGCTTGAAGTATTATTAAAAAATTTGTTTACCTAAACTCACTTTATTCTTCAGAAGCACCTCGCAGTTTATGTGTTACTCGTGGGATTTGTATTATATTTATAAAAAAAAAATCCCACCTTTATTTAACTAAACCACTGTGCGCTCTGACGTCATCGCTATTCGCCCGCACCAACACCGCCATAGTTAGCCAACGCTTTACTAAAGCTCTTATGCCACCGAAACACTTGATTTACAAAACAAACAGGCTACAACAACAAAATACAAATAACTAACAACGGAAACAACAACTACCACAAGTGTTGCAAAACAATCATACAGAATTTACGTAGTAAAATAAAAAATAATATTTAATAATAAAACAAACAACATGGCGCCATACTTTGCCAACTTCCATGTTTTCCTGCTAGTCATAACACAGTTTTCGCACACACCCACGCCGGCTTTTAATACCAGCCAGATTTACAAGAAAAAACACACACATATCCCTTACACATACTACCAGGACAAACGCTTACTACTTGCGTGCTCTACTTCTCCTCTTAAGGCCACTTGACGACCGACACCAAAAGTCGTTGCATTTCACCACCAACATGTCAAGATTATTTTTTTATTACTTTCTGTTGTACGAGTAATTTTACGAATTTTGTATTTATGTTCTCACAAAATTTTCTTTTGTTGTACTTTACAGGGTTTTATTAAAATTTACAAACAATTCTTCCCGCAAGGAGATCCCAGTAAATTTGCCTCGCTGGTATTTCGTGTCTTCGATGAAAATGAGGTAAGTTAGTCACTGCAGTCGCCAATAACATTCAGAGCGAAGTAGAAGTAGAAAGAGTATATATATATATAAAATAATAAATACATACATACACAACCAAAATGGCAGTTTGTAAAAACAACAATCAGCATTGCTTTGTCGTCCATTCCCATTGTTCTATTTGGCAGTGGCAGAAAGTATTAGTTCTGCTGCAGCTTTTACGCGAATTGGCTGCTCATTTATTAATCCAATTCAATCGTAGTCAATCTATTTCCATTCAATTCCTTTCACTACAATCGATTCCTAACATTTCGATGGAATATTGCATACATTCAGTATTGTATATCTTTCTTTAAGTCAATAGCTTGAATGAAATTTTAACTTTTAAATTAATCAACAGCGAATTTGAACTATAACTTCTTGCTTTCTTTTCAACTTTTCTATTTTTCTTCTTCTCTTATTCTTAACTGCTCACGGTTTACCTACTTGTTTATTCGCTTTTGTCTTTTCTGCCCTTTTCTCTTTTTTTCCGCCTCTCCCTCTTTGCTCCTCTTTATTTCAGGATGGCGCGATTGAGTTTGAGGAGTTCATTCGAGCGTTATCGATTACATCGCGCGGCAACCTGGACGAAAAGCTGCAATGTAAGTACAAACAGGAATATATACGCCGCACACGTAGATTACTGCAAATTACTAGGTATGAATAGCTAAGCAGAGATTTGCACGATATTAAATTTTTATACCTGTGAATATTGGTATGGCATGCAGTCAGTGGGGTTGGAGAGGGAAATTTAATACATTTTTTTTTCGTAGAATACGTGAGCATGAACGACTGTTTAGGGAATTTTTGAGCTATTAAATTTCATTAATTTAAACTGGTAGTCAAGAGACTAGAAATTCAATTAATACTCAAAAAAACTAGAAAGGTCTTTCCAACAAAAAATGTCAATAAATCTCGTAGGAGACTATGAGATGGTGGCTCAGCCCGACAGGTCGATGTCCTCGCCTAAGGCAGGCATCAGCACTACTGAAGTGATACGTTGGACGGAGTGATGTAGGCGGAGAAAAACACTTTACGGCGTCTGCTACAGTTGCCTTTTAATAAGTGAAAGTTCGGCGTAAAATTTATGAAGGGAACGAGAGCCCGAGGAAAAAGTAAGATGATACTACTAAAACTGTTGTCCTTCCAAGACATAAAAATCATGATTGGCGGTTTCAATGCTCTTAAAGGGGCCACACTCATAGGCTTCGCGCCTAAACGATGAAACTTTCAATAAAACACCAAGGCTTAGAAACTACGGCGTGGCGGGGAGCATTGTAGTCCGTGTCCGAATCAAAATATACTACAAATAAAACGTATGTGCAATCTGAAGGCTCTACAGCAATTTGGTTGGACTAAAATTACTTTTTTCTGGAAAGTGATCTAAATAAGATAGTTAGGAGACACAGTGGGTGCTCAAAATATATTTAGTTCATTAGGCAGCTGATGTATTTCCCATTTCGTTGCTTTGGGAGTTCTAAAGAAAACGTAAGGCAGCTGCGAAGAAAGTACCGACAAGTCTCAAAACAGCTACGATAATAGGAGTGGGAGACGATGTTAAGTCATAACGCTGGAGTTCCTACATATTATGGAAACAATTTATCAGGAGAAACAACTCAGAAAATTCCCTGTCAACCTTGCTGTTATCTGCAATATCGCTATGCACTGAAAACTAAATCAGCCTAATTTAAAAATACGGCTACTCCGAAGCCACCCAAATAGCGGCCAGTCACTGCTTCAACAGTTTTGATAGCAGCTCTGGGGAACCTAAAGCACTGCTGTCAGAATAGCCCTTGTTTCTTCATTTCGAATAGAATTCTCCGTTAAACCGAAAAAATCGGAGGGGCACCACCGAAATATTTCCAGAACTCAAAATAAATTTTTTTTATTTAGTAAAAAGTTATTGAAAAGCAAAATGGATGATTAGTTTTGGGCCCCCATACCTTAACTAAGTATAATTTTATTGGATACATTTGAAAAAACAATAGGACCGATTTCGATGAGAAAAAGTTATATGTAATATGTTAATTTTTAGGCATCAAATATATAGGCAACCTATTGTTGTAAGTAAATATTTATAAGCATAGATGCTCTTTTTTAAAATTAGGAGCTTTGCGAAACAACTATTAGCTATTCAAGAGTCTTTTAAGTAACAGCAAAGTACGGAAAGTGCCATTAATTAAATTATTCAAATATTTGTTATCACGAATGAATTCTACATGATTATGTAATCTTTCAGGGGCATTCCGGTTGTACGATGTGGATAATGATGGCTACATAACGAGGGAGGAAATGTACAACATAGTGGACGCAATATACCAGATGGTGGTGAGTAAAACAGTTTTTAACCATAAAAAACTAATGCTCTTCTAGTTTTAAATCCCTTACATACTTATTATTTATGCACTTTTATTTTCACACTAAAATTTATCACTTTCTATACCCCCCACCTCTAATAGGGCCAACAACCACAGACGGAGGAGGAGAATACACCGCAAAAACGGGTCGATAAAATATTCGATCAAATGGATAAAAATCATGATGATCGGTTGACGCTCGACGAATTTCGTGAGGGTAGTAAAGCTGATCCACGTATAGTGCAGGCGTTAAGTTTAGGTGGTGATTAACCAAAAGAGACTTAGTTTAATTCTGTAAAAGATTAAACGAGAAAGCGCAAACAAAACAAAGAAAGAAACTTAACAAAATAAACAATAAAAAATGAAGAAATATTCATAAAAAAAAAACTAAATACATAGCAAGGGAAAAAAGAAGCAGGAGAAAATTTAGGAGGGTGGTAAACATAATTTCTTGCAAAACATATTTATAAATTATGAGAGATGAGTCATAATCAAAAGGAAGAAGAACACATTAATTTACACAAACAGAAATGAACAGCGTAGGCCTGAGTTATGCCAATGGCAGTCAGCTGGCACTTGCATATATTCAAATGTACATACACACATACTTGCATACAAAAAAAAAAATAGCCATTAGTTTACTTAGCATGGAGTTAGGCTATGAAAAACCACAACAACATACAAACGAAAAAGTTTCAAGTAATAAGGCAAGCGGTAGAAAAGCTTCGAAAACCCAACAAAAAAAAATGTATTTCAAGAATGCAAAAATAAACGAAATAGCAAATTATATTCAAAGCGAACGTAGGTGAAACGGGTTAAGTGTAGATTACCCAGCCAAGTTGCAACACTAAAACACTGTTGTTGTACCGCTAACGTACACACACACACACACACACACACGCATACGCAAACATAGTTTTAGTGAACTCAACGAAATAGAAATCAAAATCTGCCTGAAACTGGCAGTCTTATTTGCAAAAGCAGCCAAAAAGGATTTAGAGAAATTACTGAAATAAAAGTAAGCATCAAAAAAAGCCAACTTCTAAGCAGCAGATTTGTAGGAAGTAAAAAAAAAAGTTTTCGCGGAAGTAATATTGGAATTCATAGAGAAAATTAAAATTGACTTTAAACACTGCAGCTAAAGGTCGAATACAAAGGTGCGTTTTGAACAATTGCAAAAAAAATTTAAAAATAAGATTAGAGGAAAAAAGTAAGAGCAACAAATTTCACACTTTCTATTTGCAATATGTATATAAACATACACAAGTATAAAGTAACAACAAAAATTAAATACAATTTGAATTTATTTTGAAAATGGCATAAGTCACTTCGCACCTCTTGTGCTCAAACGACCGGTTACTTGTAACCGAATGCAACGATCTTTCTATCTCCATAAACAAGACCCTGTACCTTTGTTTGGTGAAATTTACCAAATAACCGATGCGTCCAGATACAAGTGACCGGTCATTTAGGCACAAGAGGTACGAAGTGACTTATGCCACTTTCAAAATAAACATAAAACATAAACATTTTGAAGGCTTGAGTGCTTTACAGATGACATTGCCAGTTGCGATAAACAAAATATTTATTAATCAAACATTCATGCCTGCGCAAAAGCTTCTGTATAGATATTGGGCCTCTAACATAAAAAGTAAGCCTACACTTTTGGTGTGTGTAGGGCCCATTATCTGAAGCACAGCACGCAAGTTTGGCAAACATTGAAAAATATTTAAAGAAACGAAATTGTTATGAACAATGACACCAATTTATAATATAATTAATTATATAAATTCATTACTCATAAAGAAATCTATTAGAATATTAAAAAAAAATCTTCAAAAATCAATTGCTTTGTTTTTTTTTTCTTTTAATATGCGCCCTTCAAGACGTTAAAAACTTTGCACTTTCCTTGAAGTTTCAAGTTAATATCTTAAATAATCAAAAAAATTAAAATAAAATTAATATTCACGTCATGAAAATTTCACTCCAAATTCTGGATAGGTAAGCGAAGTGCAATAATTTCTAAGCGCTGATAATAATAATCTTAGTCCAATCAAGCTATAAAAAATAGCAATTTTTTTAGTATCTATGTTACGATTCGCGAATAATTTCGATTTATGCATATGAGGAGATTTTAAAACAACTCTTAAATATTTACTTAGAAATCATTCAAGTTGCCATCTTCGCTTAAGAACTAAATTCTTATAAGACCCTCATACATTTTTTTATTGACTGTTTTTTCCAAACATGGGGACTGTTTTTTCAAACATGGTCAAACATGGATAGTTTTCATAATCTTTGTGTAACCCAATTTCATGAAAAATGTTGAAAATTCTATTTCATTTAGAGCTGTTATGAATTATGAATTAGGGAACAAAAAGCCTGGTGGTGAGGGCAAGAAAATTGGTGTGCAAACTTATAACAGAACTTTATTCAATTATTCTTTATCAATAGATTAGGTACTGAATTTTAGTATACAGAATTTTCATCATCACAATGGTTTGGCAAAAATATTCAAATACTGAGTTTATCTTCAAACTGTTGGAGTAATTTACTTCTTTAGTTCAAGAGTTGAAAAGAAGGATAAACTCACAGATGTCCTGTTAAAAATGTTCCCTGGATGCCACTATCCAATACCTACATATGTAGAATTGCTCGTTGATTGCAAAAATCGAGTTAATTTCCCCGTTATTCAGCTAAAAAAAAGTGGTTTCGCTTAATCACACATATATTACGAATCAATTGAATAATCTTAATATGAATAACAGTACATACATCACATTTCGATAGCCTTATAGCTTCGGAGAAATTAATTAATAATTCCAGATTTTTTTTTCTATGTATAAAAAAAATTTAAAAAAAAACAAACCCTAACAGGAAAAAATTTAAAGAATAACAGTTTATGTGTAATTTTTTTCCCTGATCTGTTACAAAAAACAAAGTACTCATGAAGAAAATCAATATTCATACGCCATGTAACAAGCACTCTTTCGTGCTCAGATTTCATACAAAAAATCCTAGCTCATTTTAATTTCACTAATTCCTTTTTTATTTATCCATCGACTTTCTTCATTAAATAGTAGCTTGATTTTTTTTTGTAAGGGAACAGGCTTTTATACAAAATCAAACAGTCTACCAAAAATTTTTTTATTTTTTTTTTATTTTTCCCCTGTTAAAATTGGAATGATTTATTAATTTAACAGACACTAACGGGCCTATCGAAAGTGATGTATGTATTTATATACATATATACATAGGTGGCTTTCCTGTTTGCTTCGTGGCGTGTGTCCATTTTTTTATCAAGGATATTTTTCAGGGCTTTACGAGCCGAAAAACTACGGTAAATTATCGATATTACAGCAGTGAGTCTGAATTGATAAGGCTATCTTAGGAACCTAACTGGAATTACATACCAGTCTCAGTAGCAATATTTTTAAATAAAAATTTTAAATAAAATGTGCCAGACCCTGGTGCATAACGGAAGGTTAAGGCAGGCTTAGTTGAACATAGAAATGAGTTCAGTTTCTTTTTTAACTTTTTTTGTTAAAAGATGTATAGGAAACATATAAATTATAAATAATTCTTAACAAAACAATGTAAACTTAGTTGAAGTCATTAACAATTGGTGATTGGCCTTAACGTCAAAATTTTTAGCCCGTTAAATTGTGGCAGCTGTAGAAAAATTCTTATAAATTTTTTCATTAAGTAGAATTGTATACCTATATGTATTAAAATACATATCTACATAAAAGCAAAGCCAAGAAGTAAGTATTTTAATATTTTTTGCAAAATTATTATTTTTTTGAAATTTTTTTAATTCTCAAGTTTTTAAGCATGATTCTTTTTTTCTAAGATTACATTTGATATACTATACTATATATGTATATTAGTAGCAATTTATTTGGCATTGAACTTTTTTCTATGTGAACTTTACAAAATTATTTGCATGTTTCCAAATTTATAAACACTTCTTCTACGCTGAAAAAAAAAAACACGTTAAAAAATTTTTCTCACATCTTCTACTTATGCAAATTTAAGTAATGCATTTTTACTTAAATTACCCAATTACTTTTCCGAAATATTTTTATAACTATGCACAAAAACGGAGCTAAACAGCCTGATTCAGTATACTTCATAAATTCTAAATATTTACTACTTTACAGAAATAAAAAAATTTTCCGACCTGTGACATTTGACCATAATTTCTAAAGTAAAATTTTCCGCCGAATACGAATATGTAGTCAAGATAAGAAAAAGTAGCAATGGTTTTTAAGGCATAGCAAACTATTTTTTAGATCTTAAACAAATGCGCTCACTTAAATAATAGCAGTTTTTTCAATATAATTGTCCTATCTTAAATTGTTTTTGATATAAAGGAAGCTTATTAAATCCACATGTAAGCTTCCTAAGCTAGTAGCTCGGTTGGAAAATGTTTTTGTCGTAGATGATGGGAAACTTAATAGGCTTCACTAATGTAAGAAAAAGTTTTAGATTGGGCAACTATACCAAACAAAAACTGTTATTGAGTTGGTAGACTCTTTTCAGATCCCAAAAAAAACAAACTGTGGCTATATCTCAGAAACTGTTCTACTTTTTTATGTTTTGACTTCATATACAGATTCGGCGGAAATTCAGCATAAGAAATTATAGTCAAATGCCACAAGTCGGATTTTTTGTCGACAAGTGTTATCAATATTAAGCAAGAAAACCCGTTTTGCTCCAATTTATTAGGAAACACTACATTTGATAGAGAAAGTATTATACAGTTCCCCATTAGTGAAAACAGTTTGTCTTGATCGCCGTAAAACTGAACAAGATAAAGACTTACCGCCTCGTGAGAATAATGTTTGCTTAATTTGAATTGAAGTGAACTTAAATGCACACTTACACATACATAAGAGCATACACACATTCCCTATATAGTTAGCCTTTTCAAACCTTCTACTCAGTTTTATGTCCACTTTCTATGTTCCCGATTTTCTTATACTTCAACTATCTTTTTCAGTGTATCACCAATCTAAAATAATTTCTGTTTTATATGTGGTTCAGCTTTGGTTTTAGAAAACAAATAAAATGCCGTTGTATAAATAAACAAAAGAAAGGTAAACAAAAATTAATTTAAAAGTTGTTGCATAACGAAACTTGTTGGTAAAAGAAGTTGCTTAAGCAGCAATTTATATATGAATGTATATTTAAATTAAAGCAAATCAAATGTACTTAAATAATTCAAATATTTTTTTGTTAAATTGAAATACATAAATAATTTAAATATATTTCAACAAAAATACAGCAAAGTTTTTTTTTTATTTTAATAGAAAAGTTAGATATAAAACCTTTTATTAGAACTATAACACTAGTTTAGACGAAAAATAATTAACCGCTATAAGCTTACTTTGGGTCGCTGAACACGAAAATAATACACATTTTTTCTCAAAGAAGCATTTTCGAGACTTTTTCGAAAAACGCCTTTTATGGTACTTTTCGCAATAATTCGTCAGTGTCTCATAAAAATCATGCAATCGACCTAACCGATTTGTATAGACAGAAAAAAAAAATATTAGCGTTACTTGCGAAAATTGAAATTTTCAATAATTTTTGAAAATTACACATTTTCAATTGAAGATTTTTTTGGAGTATTTTAAAATTGTATGTAAAACATTAATTATTAAAATAAATTTTTAACCTAAAATCATCAAAATCGGATGAGAAATGTACATAGATGTTATGGAGCACTTAGTAAAAATTTTAACTTTGTATTTTTCACACAATCACGCGCTTGGTCGAAAATAAGCTTTTCTTCTAGAATTCGCACCCAGTATTTTTTACTCAGTGCTCCAGGACATCTTAGTTTCTCATTAAATTTTCATGACCCTAGTCTCAAAATTTACTGTAGTGATTTATCTTTACACCAAATTTTTAAGATACTAAAAAACAAAAAAAAACAAAAACAATCAAAATACGTTCGCTGATTTTTTCGTAAAATATTGACGAGTAACTGCGAAAAGTAGCAAAAAAACAAGTTTTTCGAAAAAAAATCTCAAAAACGCTTCTTTGAAAAGAAAAAAAATGAGTAATGTTTATGGACTCAGCAACACAAAATTAGCCTGATAAACATTTTGTCTTGAGCTCACGCGATTACCACAAAATTTTTAGAGTAGCGTACTTCACTTATCTAATTTCAAATTGAAGCTTGGTAAAAAATTTGCGAATTTTTGAATAGACCAACGCAAAAAAAAAATGTTTAATTTGTAAATTACAATATCTTAATTTTGTAACAAAAAATGCAAGCAAATAAATAGTTATCAAATGCACTAACTGCATGTTTACTAAATAAATACAAAATCCTCTGCCTTAAACCAGTACCTTCTCTTTCTATGTATTTCTTATTAAAATCTTAGCTGCACATACTCGTATATATCTAAATATATATTTTGATATATACATTTGTAAGCTAAAATGCCTTTTCTGCATTTGTACACCGTCTGCGGCTTCATTTTTATACACACATACATACATACATATATGCAAGATCTTCTAAATAAGAAACTTTACAAATGGTTTTTTTTGCTACAAATCCATATATCTTATTAAGTACTACTGTCCAGTCCAGTCTTATGCATATGCATATCTGTAATAATAAACATTTTTAGACCAACATACATACCTAAATATATATGTGTTATATCTAAATGTTGTTTGCATACCTACTGCTACTTATTTTTATAGCATTTCGTTCTTAAAAGTATATATGTATTATTGTCCACATTTTATGTGTTTTTTCCATTTTATCTTACTACTCCTGCTATTGACTTTCCCTTCTATAATTTGTTCCTTCCTTCGCATGATGCTTTATTTAGCTTCCGTTGTTTTTCTTACCAACATAGCTTTAGTATTATTTATCCTTTTCTTGGTTGTACATATTTACTTTTTTAAGTACATCGTAAAACTGCGAATGATATGACGCACAAGAGAAATATCGTAATAATATTTACTACTGATTTAATTGTGCTTAAAGAAGAATTTTACATATAAAGGTAATAAAATGTACAGATTTTACATCTATAGCCAATGCAGCTTTAAAGGGTATAAAAAGTGGCATTATTAAAAGGATATTAATTATTTATAGCAATAGCATTCATTATAAAAATTACGTTTTCAAAAGTAATTTAAATGACTTCTCAAACAGTTTCTTAAATTTTTAAATATTGAAATTTTATTGGTTGCCCCACTGTGTGAAAATTTTAAACTCTCACGCACGGAGTAAGGATCGCTCCCGAGCTATCTTTAAACCAGTGCTGGCTGCGTAAATAATTTAAAATAAATAACTGATTTTTATGAATCTTACGCCGAATTCACACGGTTAGTGTATTTGTAGGGATTTTTATATTTCGACAGTTGGAGACTGGTGTTGTTTTGAAATTTTCGTATTGTACCGAACTCATTTATCACTGATGGCTTTAGTCGTCTATGGTACTGAAATTTTCTTAGCAGCTGATTTTCACGTGCCTTCGTACAATCGAGGCAGTTCACTGCTCTGCTCATCGAACACCTAAGGTGGACGCAGTGTTTGTAGAGAAAGGAGTACACTCTACCGACATATTGGCAAGATAGACTATCGCGATCTCCGTCGTTGTGCTTAGCTTGCGAACTCTTACAAGAATGGAGACACTTACCGTACAGCAAGAAGGAAGAGACATGTCCAATGGACATATATGTATAGTATATAGGTTCATTCCCAATACTGAAGACTGAATACTGAGGCTTTTCGAGCGTAGGGGCCCATTTGGCATCTCCAAATTTTTGGCCCAACGCTCAAGAAGGTGAGACCCAACTGACCAAAATTTAACCACAGGAGCTCTTGAGCGTCCCAGCTGCTCTATATATGGTGATAAGGTTTCAAGGGGCGATACTCTTCCGAGCCCAGTCCTCAACCATACAGTTTCTTGAAATTTCGGAGGTGAGTGGGCGGTCATACATTCCAAAAATTCCGGACTTTCCCTTACCAAAGCTGGACGAGACTAGTCTTAAACTTTCCTCCGAGGCGAAACGTAAAGGAAAAAGCAAGTACGGGCCTACCAGCATATTATACCTGTAAAAGGACTTTCGCGAAAAGCTGGGGCTGCAACCGCATACCATTCATGGTATGTAAACCACAGTCATCCGCCTATTAAATGAGCGGCAATGAGGGAATAATTGGAAGAGTGGAGAGACTCGCAAGTCTCAGTATATCAGGCGCCGTGAGAAACGCACCACAAGAAGGACTGAACATGATCTTTTACTTGAAGCCACCACAGTTATTTGAGTTATTTGTAATAGGCGCAGCCGCAAAAGGGGCCTTTAGACCGAGGACCTTCTTGTCTGAGGGGTAAAGTTAGTTTCAGTCAGGCAACGTCACTATATTCGTTGACAGTCAGGCGGCGTTGAAAACATTAGGCTCCAAGGTAGTAAAGTCTGGATTCACTGAGTCACGCCGAAACTTCCCTCTGCAGGTTTCTGGACGTATCAATATAGAAGGGAACGAACTAGCTAGTGATATAGCTAATCACGGCTCGGAAATGCAAATTTGCGAAACGTGTAAGCCCCTACCGCACCCGATTTCTTTTCTGCTAAGAAGGATTGAAGAATACACCACATACGTAACTCATTACCGAGACCCAATAAGATTCGTACTGAAGAACTATTGACACTAAACAAATCTGCAGTAAGGGCTCTAACCGGCGTCAACCCAGGGCATTGTGCTTTATCAACAAGCTCCCTCTGCTGAAGTTGTTGGGATGAACATGAAGAGGAATCGATTCACCAATTTTTAGGTCAATTCCCAGCTCTCCAGACAAGGCGTCTCAAGCATTTGGGGTCCCACTGTTTCAATAGCTTGGGGGGAGATAACGGAGGTGAAAATATCGAACCTCCACCGCTTCGGGATGGTAAATGCTTTGAAAGACTCTGTACTGACATTAGGGATTAATTTAGGATTGTAGGAGGTGCCTCCTCCTGGCACTCATAGAGAGCATTCACAATGGGCAAATCTGCCTCCGAGTGGAAGTATTAGTCATTCGTACGCGCGTTTCTAACCCACACCAACGGAATTATGAAGCTGCCCGTAGAATGGCAAATGGTCATAGATAATAATGGTCACTGATTAAAAAAAATAGATTTTCAATAAAGAACATTTTTTTTTCAAATTTATCCGCTGGAGCTTTTTACATGGCCCAATAGGTAACTATTTACATAGAAATAAAGCTTTTTAAATGTCCTACATAGACTCCAAATAACTTTTTAATTTATTATTTTCCTTCGGTCTTTGTTTATAATGTAAAAAGTTAATAGCGTACTGATAATATTCATCATTATTCGTTAGCTAAAATTTCTGTGCCTTTTAAAATTTTTAATTTTTCCGCAGCAACATATCTACATATTAAAATAAAACACATTCAAATCCAAGCAAGCTCTCGCAAAATGAAATTATTTTAAAATTCACTACCAATCACCAAGATAAAAATATTTCTCACTCATGAATAATGCTCATAGAAAGTAGAAATCTTCGCGAAATACCGAATACTTCGAAAGTAGAAATACCGCAACAACTACTCACTTAATATCGCTAGCTGCTTGTAAATTAAACGCTTAAATATTTTATTTTCATTTACTGACAACTAATTATTAATCTATAAAAAAATAAAATTAAATATATCAGTGTAAGTATTTCTATGCCTGAGAAATGCTATTTACTATTGAAATAAATACTTTTGAAATTAATAAACTGTGAAAATACTTAGCTGCAACAATCAAATTTAAGCGCTTACTTTACACTTAAATATAAATAACTGTGACATTAAGTTACAAATAAAACTAAAGAAACTCAAAACTTTTCAAGGCCTGTAAAAATATGTATGTAATTTCAACTGACTCAAAACTAATTATATTTATTAATAAAATATAAAATAAAAAAATGCTTATCAACACAAATGTTACAACTTACAATAAGCTTGAAAAGTGTGTGATTTGTAACTGTAAAAAAATATTTACAATTACAATAAATCAATTAACTCGCATAACTATTATGTAATTCAAATAATTATGTAAGTATAAAGTATTGCAATTTAATTATTATGAATAGCCAATCAATTGAGGTATTTCCTTTTGAAGTGTCAAAGGGGATACGCAAACCAATTGTAAATAAATAATGTTATTAATAAGTACGAGTGTGGGTGAGAAAAAGAGAATTTACAATACTCGTATAATTGAACAAACATAAGAAATATGCATCGATATGAAAGCACAGTCAATATTTGTTTCCAATATTTCCTTACAAAAACTCTTGCGGGACTAAAAGATCCAAAAAGTCAAATGTATAATACTGAAGCCCCGTTGACAAGTTGAGTGAACTTATTTTGTGATGAGTAATGCACAATTAGTAATTATTTAAATTTTATAGCTGCTTTCGGAAGGCATAACATTTTTTTTTTTTTAGAAAACTTGCAGAATAGTGGCTTACAACTTATCGCATTTGCTATACGCAAGATCAAGATTAAAGAAACTGTTTTTTTTTCGTTGGACGCTGTGCTATAGCGCTTTGTTTAAGTGGTATTTTCAAACCTGGATTCGCCTGTTTCCATCCAAAGTAAAAGAAATGGCGCTTGGTCGCCGCTGCAACTTTTCAGTCTTTCAAAGCTTCTCAGTTTTTTTTTTACAGAAGTTATTTGCTAACTGCTTTCTATTTGTCCAAGTACTCCAGTGGTACTGAACCTTTTGGTTATGAGGGACCACAAGTGACGCCAAATCCTTCTCCAGCTGGCCTTTTCATCGCAGACATGACCCTTCTCTATTACCCGCATCGCGACTGAAGTGCTTCTGTCCGTTCGTACGACATGATCAAGCCAACATAGCCACTGTATTTTAATTCACCGCACTATGCCTACTTTTATCGTCTGCGGATTCGCCATCGCCAACGCGCAAAGGCCTGTAAATCTTCTGCCGAATTTTTCTCTCCAAGAGCCGCCTCATTTACCTACTCAGTCCAAAGTAGCACTTGTTGGTAAGGGTGACTCTTCGTTGGATTTCAACGCTGACAATATTATTGCTGCTAATGCTGGTCTACAATTAAACGAAGTCATCTACTTTTAAAAACTTGAAACCGTCGACAGTGACGTGGATGCCAATACGCTTATACTCTGACTGTTTGTCGTTGTGTCCTCGTTTACCACCGGACCCACCTTATTTGCTTACCTATCTTTTCCAAGAAACCAGAACTGACGTGGCTTTTGTTTTTACCTATGAAGTCGATATCGTCGGCATACGCCAGCAATTGTTCGCTCTTGTAAAGTATTGTGCCGGAGCGGCCTAATCATTTCTTTGAGGTTGGGCTTCAGTCTCTTACACAATACGCTCGTTAAGACCTTGTAACCTAAGCTTAGAAAACTGATTCTGCGCACACGGCGGGGTCGTCTTCATTATGGATTGCGCAGAGGACTCTTAAAAACGAATCGTTGGCCATGCGTTCATATGACCATATTCTGCGTAAGAGTTGATGTATGCACTCCTCGCCGCCGTACTTAAGCAGTTTTTCAGCGCCGTCATTGGCATTCATAACCCATAATTTAACCTTTCATTTGAAGGGGTTTTTATATGGCGCGAGCCAAATCAAGCGAAAGCTAGATTTTTCACCTTCTCCCTTTAACTCGTTCCCAAACGGAGTTTTCGTCGCTAGAGATATACGTGAACAGACATTGTGAGCTGCAATTGAACCGTAGGCAAAAGAAGGTGCACACTTATTGAGCATTACTACTTTTATTCGGATATTTGGATCTTTCTAAGCATTCAACTCACATTAAATCTGCTTATTCGCATAAGAGGTTAGTTTGGGTATCGCGATTGGTATACAACTAACTATGTTCTGAGCTTAAGCCCTAGCCTAGTTGAAAGAAACTAGACTCCAAGTTGACACTGTGCCTGTCTTTATTGCCCAATGAAAATAAATTAGATCACCGACAAATTATTAAGAAAAAAACTGCCTCCTTTTCGCTTCAGTTGGGTTTAAAACTGGTCTAAATTTCGCTGACTTTTAGAGGGCAAAATTACCTCTAAGGTATTCAAAGACTGCTCTTTCAATTGATGGTTCTGTTGGGTACTATAAGATAGAAAATTGGCCTGGTCTACAAGACTATGTGACATCTAAATGCATATATTTCACTGCGGTTATTGCCTGGGATTGGGTGTTAGGTTAGGCTAAAATCTTCCTTTTTTTAATACTTCTAACTAAGGGGAATAAACTTGCGTGTTGAATTTTTAAGTACAGATGTTTAGTTAATTTTAAATAAACTATTTAAAAGATATTAGTAACGCACATATAATTTATTACTAGCTCTTTCTATTGACAATGAAAAAAGCTAAAATAATAGATAAACTTAGTAAACTTAAGTTATACATATAACGTCTAAAAAGTAGTTAAAAATAGATATGCAAGCATGGCCTATTGCGCAATGATAAAGCAATAAATTTGAATTTCTTTCTAACTTTTAATTCATAGATGTCCATTGAATTATAGAAAATGGTGTAAAGAACAAACACACACACACACACATACATAAATATACATAAGAACATACATACACATAGAACTAAATATATCAAAATTGCTAATTACTAATTACAATAATAATGAATTCAGCCCGTTATCAGCTAAATTAAAATATTAAAATGTAGTTGCATAAAATATTAATTAGCGGAAAAAAAATGTTTTTGTTAAACCCAAATCGAATGGTTTTTATGAAAAGCCAAAATTAAATGCATAAACCGAAGCGAAACAAACAAAAAAATTGTGGATATGAACTGCAATGCAGCAGAAACAAAACGACTATAAAAATCGACGCCACCTTTTTGTTAGTGCAAAATATAAATATTAATAATATTTTATCCATATATTTAAGATAAGCATACATACATACTTATACAAAAAAAAAAAAATAAATATACCTAATTAACTAAGCAAAAAGGAAAGCAAAAACAAAACAAGCAAATTAATATACATAACGGCCTATTGAAAATAGTTACGAGTATTTAAGTATGTACTTATTTATTAAAAAAAAAAAATGCAAAAATTTTTGAGAAACAAAAAACTAAACCGATTGTGAAGCTACAAAAAATACACAAAAAAAAAAACCAATATTTTTGAATGCAATTTGTGCAATCAGTTAATTAATTGAACAGTAAATAAGGCAATGTGACAAAGCTATGTAATTAAGCGTAGATTTTCGATGAGATTTAATGCGTTTCAGCGATCGATTTGATCAGCAAAATAAATGAATACAAAAAGCATACCAAATGATAGGGCAAACATTATTACTGCTATTAAAATATAAAGAAAATAAAAATAAAAAAAGTTCATCAATAAAACATTGAGTATACTAAATTTTTTTTCAGAGGGTAAGTATGTACGCGTTTCCTAGTGATGAAATTTAATAGTAAGTAAAGCGCCCGAAAGTATGCAATAATAAATAAAATATCGGGTGTACCAACAAGATTGCCAGATTTATCCCCCTTATTCTAGCAAAGTCCCAAAACTCAGCGCATCACTTTTGTGATTTCTACTGCGCCTCAAAGTATACAACAAATATGCCGCTACAAAAAAACAAAATTAATTTGTGTGCTTTTCCTTAGCACTAAAAATCTAACTTTAGTGGAATATTTTCGAGCGCAGTAGAAATCACAATAGTGAAGCGCTGTGTTTTGTGACTTTGTCCGAATAGGGGAGTTAAATTTGCCGCCATTTTGTTAACACCCACATACAAACCACGCGATTTAAGAATATGGAGAAGTATTCAAACGAGGCGTTAAATTCGAAACTTTGAGACTAAACTTACGCTGATGGATTAGAAGACCATTGTTCGTCGTCGTCCTTGTCGGTCCCTCGAAAATATTGCCACAGTAAGGGAATATGTTGTCGATAATCCAGGAACCTTTATTCAGAATGAAGAACTAAAGATTTCTAGAAGCACTATGCAATGAATTTTGAAAAAAAATCAGGATTTTCTCGCGTACAAGATTCAATTGGTGCAAGAAATCAAGCCAAGGGATCAAGAACAGCGCCGTTTTTTTTTCTTTAAAATTAAATCCGGCTCTCTTGTTGGGACACCCAACACTTAAATTCTAAATCAGCTTGTACGCAACACGCTTAGACCACTGCAACGGGAGAGCCAGGAAATCCCCGAAAACAAAATCCCCACTTAAAAAAAATCCCCAAATACATTTTTCCCAAAATCAAAATCCCAAACACAGAACTGGAATCTTTTCCAAAAGGGGTCGTTATTACAAGTTTCCAGTCCTCAATGAGAAAACGGCTTGTAGCAACATGTGGGCCTACTCACTGGGTTCTTGCTCTTAAGCACTTGACACTGACAGGCGTTAATACAAACGGGTATATTTCTGATTTAAGGTAAACGAAGCAGGACATATTTATACCTTTCATGAGCATGAAATGGTATAGGTCTGCAAAAGTACCGAAAATGGTTGTGAAAAGGGTACGATTTCAGCTATTTTTCTGAAAATTTTCTGATTCAATTTTTCGTTGACAAAACGTACTGGTGAACTAAGCTTAAGAGCGAAATACACCACTCAAGCGGCTTGACAAACCAATCGAAATATCCCTTTGCTGCAAGCCATTTGTGTTGTGTATGGGGTTTGACGAGTCGCTGAAGGCAATTTTAATAAAAATCCAATTTCTTTTTATTTTCTGCCCGCCATGTTGAAGTTTGATCAAACCGCTTGCGTTGTGTATGGGAAGTTTAAAGAATTTGCCCGCACCACTAGTATACTTTAGCCACTAGCGGCACCCCAGGCATACGCTCGCGGCACACCTTGGCACACTTTGGGAATGCCTGCTTTAGTCAGTATCGTTTGAATGACTATCGTTTCAAAGTTACATGATTCATGCCCAGGTGTTCATGAAAGGTATGAAGCCTTCGGCATAGCCTTGTTTTTACTTGTTATTTTTTTTTTGCGTCTGTCCCGCCTCCTAAGTTTAATTAGGAGCCTTTAAGAAAAGATGTATTTGGAAAAGCGCATCTGAGATGTTTTTAAGTACATAAATCGTATATACACTTCGACACTTAAATGTAGAGGTTTTTAAAGTTGTTGTGCCTTTCCTCCGTTTAAGGAGATACCGTTAAATAAACCTTGTCATTCCTTTTTTTAATTCCTAAACCAATTTTCTATTTGCAAATCACTTCAATTATAAAAAAAAAGCTGCTAAACCGAGAAAATGGCAACCAATTTGTTAATTCGCCACTCGTTGTATAACGCCATTCAATTTTGTATGCAAATATTTTATGCACACAAACATGATTTCACGCACACAACATATGCTTGTACAAATGTGTGTGTATATATGCAGCTAACAAAACTCATTATGGTAAATGCAATTACCCAAGGTAAATATATTTATTAAATATTTAGCTTCTATGCACTAATTCCATTAAATTATTAACTCGAATTATTCGAATACATATACAAACACATACAAATAAATAAAGCTTTAGCCATGCAGTTACACAACAAATTTGATTATACAAATATGGAAATTTGCTGATGTGGTCCTTTGAAATACTTAGTCCTGCACGCACACATGCATACGTAGACAAGTGCACAGGTATGCATGCTGCATTAAGCATGATTTTATTATGTTAACAGGGTAAAATTATCCGCGTTTAAGGTCAGGCGACCAAAGCAAATGCGGGTGGTTAGGGGCCGCGTTCACCAAGGTCGCCAAACGAGGCCATCGCCGTGCAGAAAATCACCATCGGAACAGTCCACGTCATCACCGAGCGTGTCACTGCCATCGGCCTCACTCTCCACTGGCTCAACATTCGCGCCATTGCCGTGATTATGCAACACTTTTCGGGCATAAGGATGCATTCGCGTTTTGCCAGTGGCTGCTGCTCGCGCTGCCGCCTCCCAAATGCGTTCAAAGCTAGAAACTGCTGAAGCGGATATTTGCATTTGTTGGTGCCTGGCGTGCGATGTTGCTGCTGCTGCCGCCGGCGGCGGCGTTGGTGTGGTTGCCGTTGCCTCCGCTGGCATATGCCGCAACGCTGTGCAAAATCTTTGGTAATGCTCATTTATATTGTTGGCCACCGTGCCATAACTAACTCCATTGCCATTTGCTTGCATTGCTAGCGCAGATTGAGCTGAGACTACGGCGGCTGGCGCTGTATTTGTTCCGTTGGCTGTCGTTGCGACGGCTGCTGCCGCTACTGCTGCTGCCATATTTGGCACATAATTCGCAATATATTTGATTAAATCTCCATTTATATGTTTGTTTTGTTGATCGTATTTTTGTAGGAAATGTGACACCTCCACAGCGCAGTGCTGAAATCCTGCCCAGAATTTCTCCATGTTCAGCGTATCGCTGTGGCGTACAAAGAGACCGTTTGTTTCGCGCAGCCGATGTAGATGGCGCACTGTTAGCTCTAAGATATCAGCCTTTTCCAGCTTGGAGAGGTTTTCGCCATCCTGGAAGAGAAGAAATTAATTTGATTAAATAGTGTAATCTCACTTTAAATTTGACATAGCAATAGCTAGTCTAAGATTTGAAACTTAGAAGCTCCGTGTGTGATGTCGATAAAAAAGTACTTGTATTCAAGGGCGCCACCTTCGATAGCATATGCAATTCGGCTCTAAAGCATGGGGCAGATACTGTCCTCACGCTCATGTAGAGGATTATTAGGATTCATAATTGAATGCCTAACTGACAGCCTTAATAGCTATTATATCAACATTCAGGCCCATTACGATCTCTCAGTCGTTTGCAGGAAAGCGCGCATTTGTATTTAAATACATATTTGCGAAAGTATTTCGTATTTTTATATTTTTTAAATACATTTTTAAGCAGTATTTGTATTTTGTATTTTTAAGTACTTTTTCTATTCCTCATTATTCGTCATACATTTTTTTTTTTGACATTTGAAAATTCACTCATTCGGTTTATTAAAAATATATGAAGCTTATGCGAAGCGCAATTAAAAAATTTAAAATTTACTCATTCTTTTCTCTTCACTTTTTCATTGCAACAATTAGGGAATTTTTGAATTTTTTTTTAGTTACGGCCTTTTGTATGCACGTGTAATTTCAAAAGTATTTTTAAATGTATTTGTACACTTCTCCTCACTTCATCAGTGCACCCTTTTAATTATTAGAATTTTCAGTTTTCCTTTTTTTATTTAAATCCCTTGATTTTTTATAAAAATGTCGCAAACTCTGCAAAAAAAAACACGTCAAACTAATTTTAAAATTTTATATAGATTAAAAAAAATGGCAACAAAGCCTTTGTTTTTGTTTTGTTTGTCAAAGGGGTGCACTATCCTAAGGACTTGGAGTGAATAAGTTAATGTTATTTTTCGAAAAATTTCCGCGTATACAGTTTTCTAGCCCAGTCAATTTAAGTGCAATAAAGTGCACGTTTCAAATGGGTGGAAAATATTGTTAATGTTTGACATTTTTTTTGTTGACGGGGCGTCGCATTTTCTTTTATATATAGAAATTTTGTCATGTATGACACTGCCAAAAAAAATGTCAAAACTCAATAGCATTTTGCAGCCACTAGAGACTTTCATTTTACCAATGTTGCATTGGCTACAAAACTGCATACCGGGAATTTTTCTATTCACTGCAGATCATTAGGATAGCGCACCCCTATGTTATTATTTTAATTTTTTTAATTTGTATGAAATTTTAAAATCGGATTTACACATATGTATGTACATGCTGAGGATTGAAAGGTTGCGCTATTCAAATGAGTAGGAGTGTATTTTGAAATACTTATTTTGTATTTAAATACTCTTTGTAAAAGGAGGTTTTGCAAATCCTTTTTTGTGACGTATTTAAATTTTATATTTACATAAATAGTTTTTTTTTCAAGTATTTTTAAAATCTCTTCAAATCACACTGAATATGATTGACACTTGGTGTAGTGGAAATCGGATCAGCACTAACCCAACCAAAAGTAGTGTTGGCTCTTCACTAGAAGAAAAAGGTTAGACGGCCTCGGTTCCGCTGCCCTTAAACGAGTCACTATATAGATTACTTTCGAAGTCAAGAATTAAGATGTAATTTTAGATACTTAGTATACCAATCAGAAGTTTCATGGTGAAAAACGATCTCAAAATTCAATGGAAAAATGGAAAAAGCTTTTTTATTTAGAATTAATAAAGAAGTGATACTGTGGAACAAAAAAAAAGTCAGAAAGGAGGATTTGCAAATTCAACTTGGAGTTGAGAGTGGTTTTTCTGTTAATTTTCTTTAACTGCATCAGCTTACATCGGCTTGGAGTGAAGTTTCAGCTGTATTGGGAGTTAAATTTTTGTTTGTTTTTATTTACATATATCATTGAGAGCGTAAAGCTTTTATAGGAAGTCTTCTAACCAATGCCAATCAAAAGTAATGCAAAACTTAATTGTTAATTCATCGGAGTTATTAAAACGCATACTACTATTAGGACTCCTAACTACTAGCAGAGGTTCTTCTGGCAGCGCCATTTATTAGCTAAATTCTTTCCCGACTTTCATTCAAATAGCCTGTTCCCGTCCTCAAGAATTTAGTCAGAAATAGTCTGAAGTCGTTTCCGTAAACAAATTTTGTATCTTCATTACAATCTTCCGGACAACTGCGGACTGTTTCTGACTAAATCCTGAAGTACGCGATCAGGCTAAAAATTTCTTGGCATTTGGTTGAGATGAAGTGAAGTTAAGGCGATTCAAATAAAAGTATTCAAGTGAGCTTCGATGAATGAAATTTGTTCGGAAAAAAAGCCAAAAGTACGCTTTTGGTAGAAGTAAGACGCGAAGTCAACGCTGCTTTGTTTCTATGATTCCAATGATCTTATTCGCAAAGAGTTTGCGCTGATGGAAAGCTAGTTTTGACCCATACTATTACCCTGAACCGATCGTAAAAAAATATTGGTGCGACTCATAAAAAGCAAAGCATCGCGGTCTACAAATCTTCAATCTTCTATCTCATAAGCAACTTTAGAGCTTCATATATTCTAATTTATCTACAACTTACCGCTTGCAAAGTGCTGGTCATCAAATCCTTCAATTCATCCAAACATTTATTGATGCGCGCGCGTCGCTTGCGTTCCAACATCGGTTTCATAATCTTGCGGTACTGGTAGGTGCGCGACACGGGCTCCAGCGGCAGGCCATGCATCATGAAGTGATGGGGATGATGATTTGGCGCCATTTTTGTGTGATAACTCATGCAGGCATTTATTTTCAAGCACACGATATGCGGAAAAAATTAATTACTTAACTACACTAACAGTTCACAAAAATATTTGCGCTTTGAATTTTAACACTTTGACTTGCAAAAGTCTATGGTTTATCAAAAATTTTCAAGAACAACTTAGAAAATTTTCGAAACTTAACTTCTTAACTTGCTTTTATAACTTTTCACCGTTCTTGCCACGAACTTAACCGGCGCGCTTTGCCAACAAAAATGATCGTGAGCGCGCGATAAGTTGACTTTTTATTGGAGCACTCGCACCGTATACACTCTCGCAATCAATTGTTCTCGCGTGCGCACTCATTTCCCATTCGCTGGCGAAATGCGCTGTGGGTCCGGCTGTCGAGTGCGACAACCAATCGTCGCGTGCTCCACTTGGGCTCGGTTGGGATGCACCACACCGCGCCAAACAACTCGTGCACGCTATCAACACGATCGTGTGGAGCTGCTGATCAACATCGATCATCGCTGTGAAATCTGCATTTAGTTAGTGGCAGAGAAGACGGTAGCTAGTGCAATTGGAGCGCTTGCTCACCCACTGTGTTCGCTCATTTCTGGTTCTCTCACTCTCTGGCTGACCAATAAATACTTAACCAGTTTTACCCGCAACATCTCCGCAATCTTTGCAACGATTAGCCAAGCGCGTAGAGATGAGCTGAGCCGCACAAGGCAGATACAATTTCATGAATGAAATTCCATTGCTCCACAATAGTAAGTTTATTTGCACATCAGATGAATGAACCGCAAACACACACGCACACACAAACACACGCTAAATGGCAACAGGCAAGGCATAGCCGTAGCGTGGCCAAGTCGCACGTTTTTATTAGTGGCGTCAAAGTGACGAAGTGTCTGCCTCTGTGCTACCAGTTAGTTAGTTAGTGCGCGAGTGTGGCAAGCGGCTCTCGTGGGATTTAGTTGACTCAGCATTGCGTTGCATGCTTCCATGTGAATCTTGAGCTGTATATGTTTACATAGTTATTTATTTGTGGGCTCGCTTGTTTGCGGCATTCGAATACACATATTTGTTGTTTTTGTTTTCTAACTGACGTTAGTTGTTTATGTTTCGATTTAATTCCCTTCTGCGCCACGCTCCTTTTTCTCTCGAACCTCATTCTGACGCGCTACTGTAGCTTTTTATTATTGTGTTCTGTGAAAGCCAAGCACAAAAGCGTCGTATATGTATGAAGAATTGCAATAACAGCTAATAAAAATGCTGAATTGCGTATGCGAGTGGTGGCAGCAAGTAGGCTGGCACGGGCAATGAATGCGCTAATCTCGTTATGAATGCTACTTAGTTCTTTTTGTTTACACAAAAAAGTGTATACTACTCAACAGTAGCACAGAGATTGTGGTGATACAGTGGTTTGTTTTGAATATCTTCAGAAAAATTTTGTTTGACTAAAAATCGATTTCTTAAGATTTCTTGAACAACTAGACAACCTTACAAGCTCACAGTGGTGCCAAACTGGAATTTACTGTTCAGTAAAGTAGTACAGAGTCTTAGTTTTTTAACTGGTTTGGTATTTTTTTTTAAGGATGGTTCCGTGCGCAGAAGTAGAAAGCTTTTGACTGCCCTTCACCTGGGATAGGCCAGAGGTGATTCATGTGCGTACGGTTCAAATCACAGCTCACAACCTCCGGATATTTATATCCACGTATCCTCTGGGTGTATCCGCCCAATGAAAAGTTAGAAAAATGCTTGGATGAGATGACGACCATGGCAAACGTATAAAGGATTATGATTTGAGGGTATGCCCTTGGAATATCCAGACCCTTAATGGGAAAGGTTCCTCTGCCGCGGCTGGTTGTTGTGCTCGGGAAGACTAAAGCTGAAATCACCGCCATCCAAGAAATGCGATGTACGGTGCAAGGCAAGGCAAGCGTGAAGCCTTGCGACGTCTACTATAGTTGCCACGTAAAGGAGCTTAAATTCGGTGTTGGATTTGTGGTGGGAGAGAGACTCCATCGGCGAGTACTGGCGTTCACCCCGGTGGACGAACGTCTAACCACAATCCTCATCAAAGCGAGATTCTTCAATATCTCGCTCATCTGCGTCCATGCCACGACGGAGTAGAAGGACGGGGCGTCCAATGATCTCTTGTATGAGCGCGTGGAAAGAACATATGAGCGCTGCCCTCGACACGATAAAAAAAATTGTTCTTGGCGATTTCAATTGCAAGGTGGGTAAGGAATGGATTTTTGGCGCCACTGTCGAAATGGGAATACGTGGTACTAGGCTGTCCGCAGATCGAAAAACGAGAAACCATATCGTTATAGCGTTTTAGACGTACGCACACTCCGACGCCCAAACATCGACGCGGACCACTATCTTGTTGCAGCCGAGATACGCACCCGCCTCTGTACAGCAAAAAATGTATGCCCAAATATGCAAGGAAAGCTTAACGTCGAAAAGTTGCAATAACAACTATGGAGAGAACACTTTCCCACTTTATTGAATGGCAGCAGCACTGAAAGTAGTGAATAAGACGAAACGGAGCGCCAAGTCGATGCAGTCGATGTCCCACCGAATGACTATGACAAGGCACGAATAGCAATAACGCTTCTAAAAACAACAAAGCTGCTGGAGCTGAGATCCTGCCAGCGCAACTATCTAAGTAAGGCGGCAAGGAGCTGATAAGGTGCATGCATCAACTCTTATGCAGAATATGATCACATGAACGCATGCCCGACGACTGGAATTTAAGGGACGCTCTGTCCAATCAACAAGAAAAGCAATCCCATGCCCATACCGCGGTTTTGGCAATTTTCTCATTGCCGACGTGCACTGAGGAAGATTAAATGAGGTATTACCCTCCCATGCACTTAAATTGGAACAATGCTTTCTCACTTTTTTTCTTGGTTATTTTCCTTTTATTCAATTTACATTGTTGCTCAATTAAAATTTTTCCTACTGACGCTGTCCTGTCTATTAAACTCATGCTAACATTTTTTTATATATACAAAAATGGGGGAAGAGCGTCTGTAAAAAATTTCAAGATTCAAAGGTAATTTGCACCTACTTCAATATTGCAGTTGCTAAAATTTTATACTGCGTTCTTAAAAATTCTGAGAAAGAAGTTTGAAATGTTCCCGAAACTTTTACACATTTTTCTTAATTTCCTACAAAGTTTAGATCTTGCGTTTATGCGGGGTTTGTTAGAGAATGTACTGTATTTTAATTGAAAAATAATGGAACTCAACTTAAAAAGAAAATAACCCAGACATGCAAGCGAAAAATCATTTTTAAGTCCTATTCAAGTGCATGTACCTACATGCGCCGGCTTGAACATGTCGGGTGTTTACCTCAGCAAGACTTATCGGGAAAAGGTCTGAAAATTATTTTCACTTGCTTCATTTCAAAATAGCTCCACTGCATCGTTTCTTACAATTTCTGATATTAAGGCTTACGAATGTATTTGTGCCGCGCATAAGTGTCAGTAAATACGTCAACGACTCCCGTGGGATAGTTGACACCCTGGGAGGCTGTTGTCACTGCCAATGCCAAGCTCATACAATAAAACTAACTTTAAGCTCATATTGCTGTTGTTGTTTTGAATGCCGCTACTGACGCGCTTTTTACTTTTTTATTTTTTTTTCTTCTTCGAATAGATTGCCGCACTTTGCTGAACAATAATAATAAAAAATATGAGCTATGTAAAAAACAAAGCAAAACAAAATAAAAGCAAAAGAATGCAAATTATAAAAAAAATACAAAAAACAGTAAACGGATATGACAACATTGCACAGGGGAAAAAGTATGTATGTACGTAATGATAAATCGGCGCACAAGACGCAAGACGTAAGGCAAAAAAATTTCGCTTTCAAAAGAATATGTACATATGTATATCTATTCCGAGGAGCGCATATTTATATTATTACTTTGGACAATTCAGAATATTCTTCAGGGAAATTTTTTCGAGTTTTTAAATAAGAAACGTTTTTTTAAGAAAAATGAAGGCTGCAATTTGTGTGCATATTTATATTGTTAGCCCTTAAAGGCAATAAAGTTTATAAATGTTATCGAAAGTTGACTCTTGCAACATTTCAACCTCACTGGGTGGCTGCAGCGATAAAACTCGCCAACATTTCATCACTCTTTTAACCCTTCGGCCTTTGGCGCTGCACAAAAATTGCACACAAAAGGCAGCGGCAGCGGCAGACAGACACTCAGAAGGTGCTAATTTAACAAATTGGCAAATTACGACCTTTTGACCTCATAAAGACGTTGTAATCTTACATGCAACACGATTGCCGCTTGACTGTTGCAACAAAAGCAACAGCAAAAGCAGCAAATAATAGCGCGCGCATTGCGCTCAACATACGGTAGCTTTGCGTGGCAGTTACGGTCGTCCCATTGAGGGCTGGAAATTCGTGTAACGGACGACAAGAAAACAAAAAAACAAAAACAGTAAAACTAAATGGGAAGCACAACCGAAGCAGAGTCTGCCTTTAACGCTTCAGCTTTATTTCCTATACATTTATATGCACATATTTTTTGCGTTTATTTTTTTTTTATTCTTTACATTATGGCAGCAATAGCGGCGGAGATTCCCACGATCTGAATTGAAGCTCACGGGCTCGCGCGCTCGAGCGCGCGCACACAACATCACAACTCCCATTGTTAATCGGCCTGCAACTTGCAGTTATTGCTGTTGTAATTTTTTTTGTTGTTGTCGTTGTTTTTGTTGCCTTGCAATGTGATCACATCTAGGCAGCAATTGGCATCCGCTGTTTGGAGTTTGGAAGTGCAGCACATTCACACTAGTTGTTGTTGTTATTACATTATTGCTTAAGCGACATCCCGCAAATGCTGACCCAACAGCAATTGGCTACTTCAGTGGCTGTGTGTGTGTGTGTGTGTGAATTGGGGGATAACAAAAACAACAATACAGTAGTAATCATTGGGAAACATTGCTTGCATACAATAATAATAATAACAGCACTTGGGGCGGGATGATTTAGCAACAACAAGAACAACAACAGCAGTTAAGGTAGCAGCATCATCGGTAGCTGTGGCAGTGGCAGCTGCTGAGGCGGTTAAAATTACGCGCCGCCAGCAATTTGCACTCACTCCTCTTTGTTTCACAAACAATAATGAAATGTAGGGGATAATTTTTTTGGCAGCAGAAAAGGAAATGTAAACAAAAATTTCAAATCAAAACTAAGAAATAAAAAAAAAAAACAATCCAAAGCCCTTTTAGCAAAGTAGCCAAAACCTTGGAATTAACTCAGCGTCAACTAGGTCCTAGTGCCCCCAAAATTAATAAAGTAATTTTAAAAATCACGTTTACGTTAATGCAGTTCTAAATCCCCTCATTTATGGGGTAAGCGCTAATATATTTATTTATATTTTGTTTTTTTTAAGGTTCATTAATTTTGAATTAAAGTTCGGTTCCTTATCTAACAAAAACCATATAAGTCCAAATTTCAAACTTTGTAGAAAAATTAAACTTAAAAAAAGCAAATGATAAGTAGTGAAATCTGGTAAATGTTGAATTCAGAAACTTAAATTTTCGAAAGATTTAAACCTAGAATGATAAACATTTTTTTATCCCTTTATTGGTAAACATCGTCTATGAGGCTACCTTTATAAAAAATTAATATTTCACTTTTATAAAAAAAAGTTATTCCAATAAAAGCAAAAACGTATTTTCTATATCGTTTGTAAAAAAGCAAATAAAAAACCATTCTTTTTTCGTACCCGAAATATGTAACAGTCATAATAGTGGATCTCATATTTTAATGGGTGATATACAGAGATCGTTGAAAAAAATTAAAAAAAAAATATTTCCGTTCGAGATATTTTTGCAAAATTTCTTCAGCTTATTGATTTAGATTAAATTAACACATTAAAAAAAAATATAAAGTTTATGGCTTAGAAAAAATTTTGCTATTAAAAATTACGCCTACGAGCCCTAACCGCCAAAATAACTTAAGCGACATTTTTTTTCAAAATTTTATTTTTGATGAATTTTCCTAGAGCGATATGTAGATGAATTTCCGCATCAAAAAGAAAATTTTTAAAAAATATATCGCTTACGCTATTTTGGCGGTTAGGGCTCGAAATGATACTAATTCTATGTCGAAGTTACAAGAGGCTAAGAATTCGCGTTGATATTTGATAAAATTCTTTAGCGATGACGTTATTATTTTCTTCCATACTTAACCAATTGTCGAGCATTGTTACTTTTTATGGAGGTGCAATAAGGCCAACGACAATAAGGCAAATTTTTGCTATTTCCAAATTGGAAAAGAAATGTAACAAGTTTCATTTATTTCATTTTTAAGTAATTGAGGAATAAGATCAACTTTTAAATTTTACAATTTAGTAATAAAGCAAAATAGTCTACAGAGTCACCCAGTTGTATTTAATGGCCATATTGGAAATTGACATTATGACCATATCAAGGGGCCTTATTTCCATTTGGAATGGTCACAATATCAACTGACGGCATTTTGTATGGACCTTTTGACTATTTTGAAAAAAATTATAATAAAATGCCACTACGTAGTTCAGTGCTGGAAAGTTACACAAATTTGTACCTCGTGTTGTACCTAATTTAATTATTAATTTATTTTTTAATATGTTATTTTAATTTGTTTCTTTGTTGAATGTACATATCATTTCATTATTTATAAACAGAGTGGCTTTCTATCCATTTCCAATTGGAATTAAGGAAAATATAGCCATTATGGTTTTATTGAGTATGGTGTTACTTAGCAAAATAAATACCTGCTTTGTTTCCAATCGCAAAGGGAAATATAGCCATTATGGTTTCATTGAGTATGGTGTTACTTAGCAAAACACCTTCTTGGACCGAATGTACGTTAAAATTTAAAAGTCTGAAGAGTAGGTACAATTCTGCCTACTTTAACAAACTTGCTTCCGCCGGTAAAGTAGCATAAATAACAATTGGGAATTAAGGCAACTCAGATTTTGGTATTATTTCTCATTTAAAAATGAAACACAGCTAATTTTGCTTTAGTTTCCTTTGCTTTATAGCATCCCCTAAATTCTCAAGGACACTTTTGAAAGACACTTGTCTTTGAAACAGGTTGAAAAGAGGTGTCCACGAATGCAGTTTAAATTGGTAAAATTTTAAAAATATTATATTCGTCAAATCACCGCGAATCCTTTATAGAAGCTCATTAAGTTCTTAATGGACGTAAAGTGCGATAAAATATTCCAAGACATTTAAATTACTCTAAACTCAGGTTCTCAATGATCCTTTCAGCTCTGCGATTTATTTAGTCAAATCAAAGCCGGATGCGCTCTTTATAACTCAACATGCTCGCACAAGTGTCCACATTTAGTATGAGCATACCAACATGTCAATAACACACAGTACTCGACTGGAGCAATAAATCAGTTCCACACTCCGACTTCACAATGAATTTTAAATGAAATGAACTCAGCGACAATGCATGTTATAATTGTAATTGCAAGTGGCACAGCGTAGGCATGAAGAAGAACGCGGAAAATGCACCAGACTCAAAACCAACGATTATGAGAACACAAAAACAACAAAACGACATGAATAACAAACATCAGTAATATAAAGACAAAAAAGCAGCTGTGGTGTGGTGTGGTGTGACGTGGTGAGCACCTGTTGCAACTATGTACCTACATACTTGGAATGCGCAACATATGCTTTCACAGACCACAGTGGGTATTCGAAAAAATGCAGCTCAGCAATTCTTTGCAGTTAATCTGCGGTACGTCAAGGTGACAGTAGAAATGACAGCACGGCAATTCCATGCATTGGTAGGTGAGTGCCTGGAGTTGTAGTTGGCATTTGATGGCGTTGGCATTGTTGGTATTTTTTTCTATGGTATTTTTTTGCAACAGACATATTTACTACTAATAAAAATGCAGGATAGTTACTCATCGACCAAAACTAAGCCGAGGACAACGAACACACCCTCTTTTTTCTGTGCACAATTTTCCATTCCTTTAGATTTTTATTTGCATTAGTACTATGGTATATGCACCTACAAGCCTCGAATACGAAATCATATTTGCGCTTCACATAAAAGTCTGCTTCGTTGATATAAAGTTTAAATCGCCAACCACCTCCTCCCTCCCTCTTTCGTTGTAGTTTACCATAACGCAGCAACGCACGTGGAGTATCGCAGCCATTATTGACCGATATGCCACTGAACCCTCTCTGTAGTAGTAGTATAGTCCGCCGGAAGCTTTTTTACGCCGGCGAGCAGTGAGAATAGTAAAAAAAAGGCTGAGTGAAAAATGATGTTACATGGCGGCACTCAATGTTACACCGTTGTTGTTATAGCCTGCAAAGGTGCAACACCCAGTTTTGTAAAAATACTATTTCCATATTTCCATTCATGTAGAGTCAATGCCCGACACAAACAAAAAAGCGAAAAAGTTGGCTACACTGTGGTTATGAAATGGGAATTAGAGCACCATTCAGACCGCGTAAAGTCTACTGAGGCGTAAAAAAATGTTTACAGGATTTTTTCATATTCATATGGATTTGAATGGGCGATCGTAGTGCAAATCGTAGAATTCGAATGTGTACGTTGCTTGTGGATGACTACAGTAACGATGAAATGAATTTTCTGTACATACCTACATACATACATACATGTAATATCAAATGCGTTATAACGGGTGATTTTTTTGAGGTTAGGATTTTCATGCATTAGTATTTGACAGATCACGTGGGATTTCAGACATGGTGTCAAAGAGAAAGATGCTCAGTATGCTTTGACATTTCATCATGAATAGACTTACTAACGAGCAACGCTTGCAAATCATTGAATTTTATTACCAAAATCAGTGTTCGGTTCGCTTTACGTCCGATTATGGTCATAATCGACCAAGTGAGCAAACAATTAATGCGATTGTGACCAAGTTTGTTTCGCACTCAGTTTACTTTATTGGACATTAAACCAACCACACGAATGCGTACAGTGCGTACAGAAGAGAATATTGCGTCTGTTTCTGAGAGTGTTGCTGAAGACCGTGAAATGTCGATTCGTCGCCGTTCGCAGCAATTGGGTTTGCGAAACACATTTCGAACCGAACACTGATTTTGGTAATAAAATTCAATGATTTGCAAGCGTTGCTCGTTAGTAAGTCTATTCATGATGAAATGTCAAAGCATACTGAGCATCTTTCTCTTTGACACCATGTCTGAAATCCCACGTGATCTGTCAAATACTAATGCATGAAAATCCTAACCTCAAAAAAATCACCCGTTATGAAGCTACCACTTGGAAGGCTTTCTTTGGAAAGTAGTATTGCTGTTGCTGAAAATGAATTTTCTTTAAAACAATGAAGGTGAATCAGTTTTCTAAAATCAGCGGAAATTTTTGGAACCACTTGAAACTTGCGCTTTATTATAATAGATTAGAATTGGCTACCAAACTGCATACCCCTATATAAATAGATAAGCCTAAAGTAGCCTGGATTTGCCACGGATTTTTGGCAATTTTTTTTGTTGACGGTGTCAATAACTTTCTTCGGTACAAAGTGTTTTCGATTACTTGTTTATATGGAAAAATTTAAGGAAAGGGTTATGGATATTGCACAGAATTATTCTCTCGAAATCCGGAAAACCGTCACATATTTGTTCGCCCATGCGCATGTTTCTTCGCCATTTTAAAGAACCGTGGGAGATTTGTAGAGCGTAATTTTTGTTCGTCGAAAGTGGGCTATGGTTTTCAACTGCCTATCGAGCCCAAAGTCTGACATTATTGGTGATGTTTACGCTAGATCATAGTTAGACAAAGTCCTACACTCAGGCCCGTCGAGAGGGAGATGTAAAGGGGTGAAGGGGACTTTTTAAGGGGTCTGAAATATCAGAACCATAACTTATTATTTTTTATACCCGAGCGCACTTGTGCACAAGGGTATATTAATTTTGTTCACATAACGGTTGTTTGTAACAGCCAAAACGAATCGAGATAGATATAGAC
>NW_016162192.1:44104-45070 GCF_001687245.7 Rhagoletis zephyria | reverse complement strand
TATTAAAATTAACAGCACAATTTGATGTACTGATAGTAAATTTTCGAGCAGTTTATTGTAGTAACGCTATGCTGCTGCCATTGATGCAAGGCAGCTGCGGTGCACTTTTAGCATTTGCAAAGAAGTTGTCTTATCCTCCAAAATTCGCTAAACCCACAACACGCCGTTTAAATTCGATTGCGATGCCAATATCGCAAGCAATTTTCAGTTGACGTTCATACGTTTTGCTGCTGCGCCGCGTTGCTGCTTACTTCAACGGTTTTTCGACGCCTCTCATACACACACATAGATATATAGTATGTATAGTACATATGAACGAGTGCTACATATACCGTGGACCTTTTGGATTAAATTGTGATGCACCATTTAATCTTGAAAATTCAAAACGCATACTTTGTATTTATTTTTTACGTATTCGCGCAGAGAAATTTATTTCTTTTCATTTACTTTTCGTTTACCATTTGAACTTTTCCTAAAATCTGCTGCTTAGGTAAATAGGTGGTGCTCAACGCGCTCCCTTAATAGATTTTTCTACGCTGCGAATTCCAATAAAATTTTCCATGTGTGTTTGTGGGCACACACGACACACAATCGTCGACTAAACTTTGGCACTTTTTTCTACACTACTTTGTTGAGTGTCAGCGCCGCTTTCGCATCTCGGCAGCATCTTGGCAGCAGCTATGGCTTAACATGGGTATTTGTATGTTTTTGTGGATATCGTCGTCGGCGGTACCGTCACCGTCACCATTACCGTCTGCGTCTGCGTCTGCGTTGACGCGTCGATGCCAATTCTCGATTTCGACTGCAGCCAAAGGCGTAAAACGAAATTCATACTCGCGTTCGCATCGCGTTTCCGAATTACAAAAACGGCAAGAAAACGCACATACACACACGCACGTACGCTCAACTCACACACACAACAAATTTTTATATTGAATTTACTGAATTTCTTATTGATTTTTTTTT
>NW_016162192.1:18620-42427 GCF_001687245.7 Rhagoletis zephyria | reverse complement strand
ATTTTTTATTAAACATTTTCGCCTGCGGCGCTTTTTTCATAAAGTTCAATACTTATAAATAATAATGAAAATTTTTAATTTTTTATAAAAATCGATAATTTGATAAATATATAAAACAGTATTTCAATATAAAGAGAAAATTTTCGATAAAAAAAACCCGCGACTTTTTCACTATTCTCATCATCTGGCAGCACTTCCAAATAACCAATGAAATTTGTATGGTGAATTGTACAACTTTCAAAGTTAATAATTTTTTAAATAGAAGTCTCCGCGCTCTGGGGAATCGGGAAAAGCTGCACACCCTCATATTTATTTTTTTCAAATTCCGACCGAATTTAAGGAAATTTGTCCCCGGAATTGTATGTACCCTGGCTAAGGTACTCGGAGAACATGGAAGGGAAATTACCATATTGTATGTAGCAGGAATATTTTCCATAGAAAGGTTTGCCAACTTCATCACGTTTTCGAACAACCAACCGAATATTATGTCCCTCCGAATATTATGTTCCCTTTGTGTGACAACATCAAGGCGCATACTAAAAATCGGAGGAGAAGCTCGGCCAAATACTAACGCATGTGTAAGCGCCAATCTTTTATTATTATTATGAAAGGAGAATTTATCGAAAAGTAGAAGTAACTTCAGATTTCCATGTTTTTCTCAACTGAGCAAATTTATTCAGCGTTTTCTCGCAGTGCAGTGCAGCGCAGTGGGCTATTTAGTTGGTATTTCATTAAAGAGTGAAACATAAAAAGACGAATTCTCAAACCCAAAACAGAGCGAAAGCAGAGCATAAAAGAACTATTCTAAAATTTAAAATAAACTTGTTTTTTTTTTTGTTTGTACTCACTCTGTGAACCAGAGTGTATAAAAGTCCAGCATAAAAAGCATGTCTTCATTAGTACCAATTCAAAATTCAAAGCAAAAGTACAAATACTAAAGCAGCAAAAATGCAGAAATTCTTGGTAAGTTTCCTACAGATTCGGCTATGAGGAAGTGTTACACAAAAAAGAGGAGCTTACGGAATTTTTTTTAAGAAGAAGCTTTGATGTAGCAAATACATACATACGTATGTAGTTTTTCAGCTTATGCATAGTACGGGGAATAAAGACATTTTTAATCCCTGGACTATTAGAGAAATTACCGAATTTAGTTTTTAAAAAAAAAATATTTTCATTCATTTATTTTTTAATATTTTTTCTATGGAACTACTTCAGATTCTCCTCGTGCTCGCCGCCTGCTTCTTATGCCTCGCGCATGCCCAGGATCTGAATGCTATTAGAGATCAAATAATAGGTAAGCATGCGCGTACTGCAGTCCTCTGCAGGATATAATAAGTTTGAAAATAATTGTAAAATTTTCTCTTTCGCCGCAGCTCAATATGAGCGCTTGCCAGGTCAGTCAGTGCATCATCCAGAGGAGCAGGCCCATATCATCGACGATCCTTCACATATCGATGTACATTTCTAAGTGTTTCGTTACCTGATTTTCCTTTCTTGAAATTATAATTTTTTTCGTTGTTTACAATCAAATTTTTGTTTTAAAATATTTTACTATAATAATTATTTAGTTTTATATGGCTTTTATTTGAATAAAATTTTGAAAATAACTGGTGTGCATTATGCTATTACATACATATGTACTATACATACATACATATATGCGTCTTTGGTTTGACACATTAGCCAGCTTTCTCTCTTGTTTACCTCCACTCTTTTAGGAAGCTTGCATTCATTTTCTCATCTCAACAAAATTATATTACAACTGCAAAATAAACAGAGTGCTTATCCTAACTATATGACATCCATATTATTATTTATTACAATATAGTTCATTCTATAACAAAAACCTTATAAATCTAAGTTTCAAACTTTGTACAAAAAATAAAGGAAATCAGCAAAGCTTCATTAAAATTGCAAACTTTTCACACATTGTAAAAAAAAAAAAATGCCAAAAACCAAGGATATTTAGTTGTCACTTCAAACTTGCATTTTGTTTTACTAAAATTAAATGGGCAATAATACTGCGTACCCAAAAATTTCCAAAAAATTATACACAAATTAAATGTGTGAAAATTTGATAAAACCTTGCTGATTTTTTTAATTTTTGTACACAGTTTGAAACTTGGGTGTATGTGGTTTTTGTTATAGAATTAACTATATTTTTGTAAAAGAAAATATGTTAAATTTAATAAAAAAAAGTAATTGTCAAAACCTGTCAATTTGTGGGTGTGATATAGTTATTAAAAGCACTATATATGTGGCATATAATAAAACAAGAAAATAAAAATGTTTGTGCGACTTATTGTACCACAGTGTCATTTTGATAAATTCGTATCTAATACTGAACTTTTTCTGGCTATGCTGTCGGCATAGCTTTGCATTCTTTTTTGCCCTAAATTTTATTTAATAAATGCTCCTCTATGCTCCGGTATGCATATTGTGTGGCAATTTCCTGAATATCTTTATAAAAGTCAGACATGCGCATTAGTGGTAAATGCTGCTGCAAGTGCTCTCGGTTGTAATGTTTTGCTCTTCGCGTTTGAGACGCTCCCAAAAATCTTAATTTCCCTTATAAAAAGCGATTCGTTAGAAAAGGAAAATTTGTTTTGTTAGTTTGACATTTCGGTGGAAATCGTTTGACACATCAATTAAATGAAGTACTTTTTCCCACTCTTTGCTCAATAAAACGTTCAAAAAAGTTATCTAGCCGTTTTTTTTTTTAATTGGTGCTTGCACATATGTTAGTGTTTGGCCGAGCTACTAGCCGTTTTACCGTCTTGTTAATTTTCCATATAAAATATGTATGTATATATATGTACATATGTATGTATTTTGTTTGAAATGGTCATGTCTTCCTTCCAGTTTCCAAAATTACGATGCATATTCCGACTTCCTACTAGATGTTGCATGTTGTTAGGTGCGCCTGCTATTCTTTTAGAGATCAAAATGTTGAAATTTAGCTGCGGATCATATTCAGTGAAATGCTGTTTAACCTTTATTAAATGGCGCTTACACTTTTGCAAAGTGTTTGGCNCGGATCATATTTAGTGAAATGCTGTTTAACCTTTATTAAATGGCGCTTACACTTTTGCAAAGTGTTTGGTCGAGTTTCTCCTCCAATTTGTGGTATGCGTACTGATGTTGTCACACAAAGGGGGCGGGTTTACGATGCCTCCAAAACGGAAAATTGTTTTATGAGAAGTTTTTTCAAGGGAGGGATACCCTAGGTAAAGAATTATATCGACCCCTTTGCGCGAATTTATCGTATGTTACAAAAATCAGATTTTACAGGAAAGTATTTTTTCAGATACTTGAAATGACTGTGTTACGAGAAATTTTTTTAACAAAATTTTCTTGAAAAGTTTTATTTCCTTCTTTATGTAAGTAAGGTAAAAACAAAATTCGTGCGATCGGAAAAGATTTTCTTCTAATTAATTTTTGAGTTCTTTAATCTTAATTATTTTCCCGTGTATAAAAATGTTTGTTTTTCCACTGCATTTCAAATGTAATTTTATCAACGCTTAAGTTTTGGCTTTCCTTTTCTATCGTGGCCGCCTGAGAGAAAATAAACCATTTGAGGTTATCGGAGCTCGAACTACTGTCCCGTATTATTTGTGTGCTTCCACGCTAACGAGAATAAAATGAAGATATCGAAAATAGGAAAGCCAAATAATTTTAGTCAACACTTGTGCAATGAAATTACAGATTTGTAATTTTAATATATTTACAAATACAACTACATTTTTCTGGAACTAAAAAAGTGCCCGATAATTTTTAAAATAGCTAGGAGCTAAAGCCTAATTTTTGGAGCTAAATAAAAAAAATAAAGAGCTATATCTAGCTCCAAAAGTACCAAAATGGCAACACTGGTCTTTATCGCCAAAGTTACCACACTCACAAGCGAAAGCTTTCATCCTATCTATGTACAAATAAGCGAGAACTCCCCACTGGCTGGCAAAAAAGCTTACATATTTCGACGGGTATTGTCGTTGATTTTAAAAAGCATGAAGCTTCAGTTTTCTTCACGAAAATTAAATTATACTCTTACTTATTTTATTTATATTTAGCGAAGATTTTTTAGTCAATTAAAAGTTGAATAAAATAATTTTTAATAATAAATGTTGTCTTCTTTGCTGCGTCGAATCATTTATAAGCGACAGGTGGGTGCTTGTAGATGCATAATGTTGCAACGAATAAAATCGGATAAAAGGACTATTTCGTCCTTGTGTACAAAAAAAAAAATAATAATAATTGTGCTCGATTCTGTAGATTTTTTTTGTATGATACACATATCCTATTCAAGATTGCACTGCATTTAAAAAAGGTTTTAGATTTAGATTTTTTTCATTGAAGTCTCAAAGTCATTTTAAAAAGTTCTAACGTCAAAGAGAAAAACTAAATTGCATGTCAAATCGACTACTTTTGATTTAGATGAATTATGGTCAGACGCTTCTTTTGAACATACAACAAAATATTTTGCCAAGTACATTTTTTCAATATCATATACTTTACATATTTTTTCAATATCTAAAACTGTTCTGATCTCGTTTTAAAGGTGATATTTACAGCTATAAAAGAAACATATAGTATGTACCGATGCGATCAACTAATAAGCTACGAAATTCAAAATGATATAGTTTGCAAATTATGTGTATTTATTTATTTTTCAAACTTGCTCTTTCTTAGACTACAATTGAATGGGCTTCAGAAACGCATACCAAAAAATTTTCTAAATATTCTACTTAGAAATTTTTAAATATTGATGACAATTTTTTAAATTAAATTAAATTTTTTTTGCAATTTGTGCAAGCTCTTAAATTTTTATTATTGTGTTTTCTGTTATAAATAGATTGAATAATATTTGAAATGAAAATTATTAAAATTATTACACATAATTTGCAAACAATATCATTTTGAATTTCATTGCTTATTAGTTGATCGCATCTGTATGTTTATATGTACAATGGTTGTTATTTATTCGATTTTTAATATTTTTTTTTTTATAAAACCCTAGCGCATTATATAACAAGCACCATATACATAAATCCACATTTCAAACTTTGTACAAAAATTATAAAACTTCAACAAATCTTACCAAAATCACCCAACAATTTCAAACTTGTTATTCAGAAATTTAAGAAAAATTTTATGTGTGCACTTTTACAGCCCATTAAATTCTAGTAGGATAAATTGAAAGTATCAATACGCTAGAAAATCGCTTATTCCATAGACAGTATGCTCGACAACAAAATCTGCGCTTTTACTTCAGAAATAATCATGTAGTGACTTCGTGTTTGCATCGCTATTGTTATTATACATATATGTATATGTATTTACATACATATAAAAGACCTGTGAAGTGAAATTATCAATAAGTTTAAAAAAGGAAATAGTATTTACTTTGCAACAAAAACATGCAATTAAAGTGTATTAGCACTTCTTAATGCAACTGAATGTATGTAAGTATGAACCACGAATACGTGAAATACACATTTATAGCTGTAATTTGTAGTTCACAAACAATGACGAATCAGTGACGGCCAGATTTTAAAAATAACTAACGACACACTATTGATGCTTATTGCACAATCTATTATGAATGATGACGTATCGAATTGGATTTTAGTAGATGGTGATAGGAAATTCTTTGTTTATACATATTTTCTTATAGCTTACGTATTTCGCTTGAAAAGAGTGGACTACCTTGAGTCAGACGCCATCTCACAACGAAAATACTTACTTAAATACTTTCGAAGTTATTTTGCTAAATCTAGAAAGTGCATACCTAAATTTTTGGCTTAGGAAATCATTTGAAAGATTGAGAAAATTATGCAATAATTAACGTATTTTGTCACATATACAGTACGGTTCAGACAAGAGTGTAACGAGGTATAGAAATTTGTTGATAGCTTTCGGAAAATATGTTGCTATCAAAACCAAGTCTCGTAATTTATAGAGGTGATCAAAGTTTATCGAGTTATCGATTTATATCGGAATATGTAAATTTTTGAGTTACCGCCGAAACCACAGCTATCGAAATTTATCGAAAATAATCGAAATAAGTTGAGTTATCGGACTTAAGTGGTCTTAAAATTCATTGAGTTATCGATATGTATCGAATTATCCAAGTCCTGCCAAAGTCATCCAAAGACTTTCAAAGGTATAAAAAATTGTAGTCACGTTTTAGTTCCAAAGCAAGATATTTTCCGGCAAATAATTCTATACGTTCTAAGTAAAACGACGCGCTAAGTTGGAAAACCTCGAGTTTCGACAGTAACCTGAACTGACTATTTAGTATCACAGTGAAGGTGAATGCGTGGACAGAAAATGAGCGGCTGTATGACCGCCACTGAGGGTACGGAGAGACAAAGGCAAAGGCAAGGACATAGGCAACGACAAAAACAAATATGCAAATGCAGACAAAGATTAAGATTTTAATTAAGGAGAAGATGACGATGTAGAGGAAGACGATAATGAAGAAGAAAATAAATACGAGGATGCAGATTAAAATTGATAAAGATTAAGATTAGGAATAAGAAAAATATTAAGATTAACATTAACATTAACATTAAGATTCGGATTAAAGCTGATATTAAAATTAAAATAAAGATAAAGATTAAGGTTAAGATTTAAAAGGTTAGTAGCAATCATCTTTCTGCATCCAAGTAAACAACTGTACATCGCTTGACGAGACATAAATTTTAACATAAAAAAAAATTGTTTAACCGACCACAAACCAATTTNAAAAAAATTGGTGCTGCTTTTTATTGGAATTTCAAAATTTATTATATTTTAATGGCCTTATTCATAAAAAATAAAGTAGGTTTAAAGAGCTTCATAAATCGACTTTTTCATAGATTTTCCAATTTATAATTCTATTATAAAGCTACTTTAGTTTTTATGAATAAGACCATACAACTTTAGCCAAAATATTTCGAAAAAATTTTAAGACTGCATATCTCCAAAACCAAGTTTTTATGAATACATCGTTTTTATATTTGAAATATTTAATTCAAAAAAGTCACTTTAGATAAAAGAAAATTTTAAGCTTAAAGGTCTGCATAAAAATGTCTCAAAATTTAGATTTCTGGAGTTTTTCTTTCAAAACTGGCAAACTTACGTAAATCTGAATATTTTTTCGAAATATATTGCGAAAGTTTTCAAATACATATACAGGCAGACTCTGAACAGAAACTCCCTGAGAATTTTTTCTGTTTTCCCTTTCGGCGGAGTTGACCTGTCAAAAATGTGTCAAACAGCTCTTTTGAAGCTCGACTTTCCTCCTCCCAAAATTTGGGGAAAATGTTACTCCCTGGAAATTAATTATTGGAAGTTTTCTTTCTTGGGAAAAACAACTTCCCGGAGAACCAACTCCCCTGGAGTATTCAGAATTGGGCTGATAACATTTTTTTTTGAATTCCGGTGAAAATCTGCTTTTTTGGTGAGGCACTCTAATTTAATTCTTTTAACAGATTTAAAGCAAATTTTATTTCAAATTAGGCAATATTTCAGTTTTTTTCGAAAAACGAATATAGATAGATAGATCACACTACTCTATGACTGCCAAAATTTACAAATCTGTACACAGTGATACAAATGCCATTAAAATTTTGTCGGAACTGGTACGCAAACCTCGATTTGTCTGGACTTTTTCGTTCCCTTCTTTTCATGTAGGAAAAAATAAATTTAAGTGCAAATACTTAAAACTGCTAAAATCTTAATTACTTCATTGCCATTAAGGTAAGTAAAATTAACTTCATATGTAAAAATCTAAATACTCAAATACCACTTAAAATAAATGGGATATTTTTTTTCTTTTTAAAATACAATTAAAAAAATTACAATAAAAAATAAATAAAAAATATTTTAAATAATTCCCTGCTCTAGGACTCGAATCTCTCGACTGGCACTCCAGAGCTTTTCTCTGTCGACCATTGCGATTGTTTGAGCGCCGCGAGCAAAATGTTATACTTATTCCTTTCACGGAGGATGAAATAATTTATTAAATAATTATTATTAATTAAATTAATTTTAAAGAAAAAGTGTTAATGATTTCGACAAAAATTTATTTATCTATTTATTTTAGTGTATATCAAGACCATATATTCTTGTTTATTTTCAAATTATATTTTCTTAGATTTTCTTGATAACAAGAATTGGTTTTCTAAGTTCAAAAACAAGAAAAAAATTCCCTTCGTGTGGCTTCGTGTAAAAGTTTTGTCGAATTTTTGCAATGAAAGAATTGTTTAAACTCTGCCTACAAATTTGTATAAAATTTTGAAATTTTCGTTTATGCCTTTATTTTGTAAGTGGAACATAGGTAATTGGTGGCAACTTCAAAATTTAGATGATCATATTTTTAAGGGGCGCCCTAGTACACATACAGAAAATAATTTGCTTCTATCATCAACGAGCTAACATTTATATATTGGAAAACAAACTCCAAATAAACCGAATTAAGTACAATTAATATTTATGTAAGTTTATAGGAGAGCTAAGCGTTATTTACATACATATACAGCTCTCATACAGCCAGATTTTGAAGTTTAAATTGCTTATTTTCAACGAATTAAATTAATAACTTGAATACGCCATTCAAAAATCATAGAAACTTACCGTCTGTTGAGTGTTATTCATGGCGCCAGGTAATTTAATTTCTTCCAGCCATGTTTTTTCCACATCCTTCGCAGCAAACTCTTTGATAGCAGCCGAATCGGAAGCATAGATTTTGCCAACAATTTGTGAAACCAATGAAAGCGCTATGATGATAGCATACTAAAGAGAGAAAAAATGTGAATTTCACTGAATTACAAATTTACAAAGCAATAAATATTTTAAGTAACAATAAAGATGCCAACAAAACAATTAATCAGACTTGAATAGCGAATAGCGAATAGCGATGTGTAAGCAATTGAGTGATAGTAGGCGTGTGTGCACATGAGCAATAAAACTTTGAAAATGTTTATATATTTATACGCNAGTAGGCGTGTGTGCACATGAGCAATAAAACTTTGAAAATGTTTATATATGTATGTATGTATGCGTATGTGTAGTTTTTGTTTATGTATACATACTTATATGTACGAGTATACTATATACGAATATAAGTTTATAGTATTCATGCATTTTGCGTTTAGGTTACTCATACGCACCGTAGTCGTTAGACAAACATCCTCCTGACAAATGCCGCAACAACCCAACATGGCTGCAACGAAATTAACAGCACCCACAATAAATAGGTAATAGATGTAAACCTTGGGTGCTGTGTTGAAGGACAGTACAGCCAGCGCGATCAAGGCGAGTCCGAAGACCTGCAAAAATGCGGGAGAAATTTAAAGAGTTTAAGGAATAAATTATAAAACTATGTATGAAAATATATTAGTATGTATACTTATATTATAATCGTGCATTGCTTATACAATTTAATTCATTGTCATGCATTTGGTGTGCGTCGCAATTGAATTTTCGTTTAAGAATATTGCGAAAAGTATACAAAGAAATATAAACGCAAAAATAAATGGAAAGCAACACAAAAAAAAAAACAAAAATGCAATTATTTAAACACAAAAGCGGTTTTTCCATAAACACGATTTGGCGTTGAATTGTGGTGGACCTGTGTTTGTGCGCGGTGTGAGACGGCTAAGTGGCACAAATATTTCGAGTTTTAAAACAAGTAGCTAATTACCAATTGGCATACCTACATATACAGCTCTGTGCGGTTAATTATTAACAACGCATTTTAAGTATTTTTTTTTAATTGCAAATATGAACGAAATTCTTGTGGGTCACGGGCAAAAATAAGTTCGTTATAGAGAACTAGTTGAAAAGAGACTGGTTTAACTCTCTAAGGAAAGTTTGTTCAATGTCTGGTTAACACAAATCGGAGGTAGATGGGCCGGTTAAATACAACGTATGCTTTATCGCTAATATGTTATAGGCATGAAGTCGAACCAGACATTGAACAAGCGGCCCTAAATCTGTTCCACAAATATGCATCTACAACACGAGTTTCATGCTATTGATGAAACTTAGCAAGAATTAAATTAAATTATTGGAGGCCAACCTTGTGGAATTTTAAATTCAAAACATAAATTATAAATATCGATGGCACAAATGACACAGCGCAAAACCCAGAAACAAAAAACTTTTACTACTGTCAAGTTCTTCATATCTCCTACTTACTTTAATAAGGATTAGACATAAGGTTTAGAGACATGAGCCACTTAAAAGCAGTAAGAATTATTTTAATTTTCCGTTGAGTCGTTATTGCAGAGGACCATAGATGTGTACTTAATAGAGCTTACCAACCATGAATTTTATAAGAAAAAACGCCAAGAAATTTTGATTCGGAAAAATTCTTAAAGCTATCGATAAATACCGAAGATCCCCAAAAAAAAAATGCCGGAAAAAATATCATGAATAATAAAACATAAACTCCCATAAAAATGCTGGAAAGTTCCAAAAACCAAGATTCCGAGAAATAAGTAAAACAAGAAGTATCGTGAAAAGTCCCGAAAAATCACAAAAGCTTCTGAAAATTACAGAGAAAGTCCTGATAATCCGAAAAAATTTCGAAAGATCGGGAAAGTAAAAAAAATCGCGCAAAGTAATATAGTCAAAATTCGGAATTTTTTAGAATTCCCGTAAAAAAAACGTAAAATCATGATGCATTGCATTTTATTAGCAATTCTACATAGAAAATTTTTAAGACTTTAAGACTATACGACGTTTTTGGAATACTCCAAATGTTAAAATAGGTATAGTTCCACGTAATTTTTTCGATAATTTAACCGACAACGTGACCGCTGTGGTGTAGTGGTTAGCAGTGCGCGCTACCACTCCGCAGTGCCTGGGTTCAAGCGATGGTCTAAGCAACATCGCAAAAAAGATATAGATAGTAGATGTTGAAATAAACCACAGTGAAGCTCTAAGGTACGGTGCATATTAGAGCGATACGATACGCGATACGATATGAAATCGACATCGACATGCGATACCATATGCGATGTGATAGAAAACCGTGCCGCCCGGCCGATAAGCAAGCGATATTACGTCGCAGCAGTGTCGGTGTCATGCAAGTGTTCACAGTTTTAATCGCTTCCTACCAATTCCCACGTACTCAAAATGTCGATGTCGCTTGCGCATCGTATCGCATCGCCTATTGTATCGCTCTAATATACGAATTATTCCGAAATATTCTAAAAAGTGCCCAAAAACCCGTAAAAGTTCCGAGGAACACTGAAGAAATCCTAAAAAATTTTCAATTATCGCTAATGTTTTGATCCAAAAATTGCTAGGTAAAGTTTGTCCTTATATCTGCCTTAAAAAATAATCTAGATTTATTACTCAAAATAATTATTTACAAATTTTTAGCGGATTCTTATGGTGATGATGTTGATAAGGAATTAAAACATGAGAGAATCTAAAGTAATGTAATTTGCTACAATTATTTCCATTTTGTGTATATGTTTTGAGCGGTTTAAGTTCATTTCACATTAAATTTTTCTGAAAAGCTTTTTTATTGTTGCCAATTCGAAGTGCGTAGATCCATACATACATATACATATACATATGTACATATGTACATGCATTAGAAGAGAATTGAAGTTTGGCTTATTATCACAATTTCAGACCTAAGCGGCATGTGATACGTGTTCACATTTAAATAAGCATACATATGTACATACGTGTTTGCGTTTGCCGATATACTTTTGCATTTGTTTTTTCCCCCCGATTTTTTGCGATCGCAAGCATTCCTATATAGGCATACACGGCCATTTGATGTGAAGAAACACAAAAACATACATATTGCTGCTTGTGAATCCAAATTAACATTTTAGCGGCCGACCGGTGATATCATTTCAAAAAAATTATTCTTATTTTTCACAGAGAGCCAGTGGCTGGATATATGTACACTAGGGGGTATCAGTCTATAAACAAAAAAAAAATCTATACTGTTATATATGTATATTTAAAGTTATCCGCCAAATTATTTCGGAAAAATATTAAGATTTACGTGATCTGGAGCGAATTGAAAATACCTACAAAAAATGAGTTTTTATACCCGAGCGCACTAGTGCACAAGAGTTTTACAACTTTGTGCACATAATGGTTGTTTGTAAAAGCCAAAACGAATCGGGCAATAACCACGCTCAGCTACCATGTAACGGAAATTTACAGTAACACGAAAACTACGATAAATCAGTAATTACTAATTCTAATTGACTCAAAATAGATGATTGCAAAAACCACTTAGCAGAAAATTAGATGATTTAAAACTTTTGGGTAATGGACGTCAGTATTTAAAATTTTTTTTTCCGAAGAATCACCTCGGATGATAAAAAAGTAAGTTTGAGCTTTTTTCTGCATAAAAATGTATAAGATTGTATCAACACAATCAAAATATTGAGATTTTTAGAGGTACATATTTTCAAAGTGGCCCAGATCACGTAATCCTTTATATTTTTCCGAAATATTTTGCGGGAAGTCTTAAAATATAAGAAATTTTGTTCGGCAATTTTATTGAGTTTGAAGCTAAAACTTCTACCTTTGTATATTTTTGTTGTTTTTGCACATTTTTCATTTGAAAAATGGCTGCAAGCTCAATAAAATTGTTGGATATAATTATTATTCTGCAAAAAATAACAAAAACAATATAATGCACTTTATGATTCCGGTGAAAATCCCGCATTTTTTTTTTTTTTGTGGTGAGGCATCCTAATGTGCCGCCATAATACATGCATACATATGTATGTATGAACACGTCGCACTGCTGCGACTAATTCATTTTTTATTGGGTACTAAAACGTTTTTTTGTTTTCAGTTTGAAATTTTGTACTTTTTTGCAATGATTTTTTTTCGTTGCTTGATTTTTTTGACTCGTTTCTTTATTTTTTAATGCTTTTTTTATTTTCTCTTTACCATTTTTTAGAGATTTACATTTGTTTTTTTTCTGGGGCTTTTCCTTTCTAACAATTTATGCATTTTCGTTTGGTTTTTGTGAACTTTGCCAAAAGGCAGAAAAAGTGACTTGACTTAATTTACTAATTTTTTTTGCCATTTACTTGTGTAAGCAATAATTTCGATAACAACAGTAACAACAACAGCATGCAAACGACTTTTCATGTGACTAAATAGTTGGCTATTTATGGCAAAAATTGCTTATGCTTAGATTTTTACTAAATTTGTTTCATTTAATTATGTACGTATGTATCTTTGTTGCTTTAATAGCTAGCCGTAGTATGTGTTTTTAAAACTTACCGCCAGTAGAACATTCAGAATATTCAGAATGAATTTCATTACACCGGATGTGCAGCCCATTGTGAAAACTCCGCCTTCTTATTGCTCAACTACACGCGAAGTTAAAAAATAAAACGAAAAATAAAATCAAAATTACTATTACGTGCAATTACACATCGAATTAAATGCAGTTATTTGCTATACATGGCAGTTATAACAAAATATTAGTCTGTTGCACAACATGCTACTCATTGACAATAGTTTTTCGATTTGTATGCCAATCACGTACATATATTAATACATACGAAAGAAAGTAGAAAATTAAAATATTTACACAATACATACAACACTAAAGTAAACGGTAGAAATTTTCGATATCACTCACTTCACTAAAACACGACCAAACGACTTATAAATATTTAAATTTCCAATTTACACGTAAACCAGTTGCCGCACAACAAACAACGCCCAACCGTCTGGTTTGCTAACAATTTTCGAAATGACAAAAAAATCGAACATTTCTTAAACCTGAAACCTGAAATCGTTGTTGCGACTTGCTGTGTATTTGTGTGTGTGTTCATGTGTGCTTGCCTGCTCATGTGTATCGCTCTCTGCTGTACCGCGCCACGCTTGATCACTCCCGCTGTGAATTCTCGTAATCGATCGTTGATTTAGCAACTTTGGAAACGGTGTTGATTTTGTATTGACGTTTGTTTAGGTTGCGTGCAGCAATGTTTAGCAACATGCTTACTATGTATGTAAATATGTATGAATGTGTTGCCAGTCAGTTGGTAGTGGGCGGCGCGCCTCAAGTGAGACCAAAGCTTCCATTTATACGAAAAGCACCGAGAAGAGTTTAGGTGGTTGAGCGTACTTTTCAAATTCAAATTTTTAAATTGAACGGCTGATGGAAAGCGCATAACTGATTAATGTAAGAGCATATCGACTGATAAAACTGCTGAAAAACGCCGTATCTCAAAAAAAAGTAAGTGCGCCTTTGCCACACTGGGAGAAGTGAAACTTACGTTTACATATCTATTTTGTCTCATAACCAATATATGTACATATATACATACATACATACATCTGCTTTTGCTTAAGGTTATATTTTTTGTCTTTTTCTATCTAGATCCCTACCTTTCTACTTTTCCCAGTTCTTTCTAATTACATTTATGTTATTCTGTTTTTCTTTATCTTCTTTTTTATCTTTATATTCTATCGATAAGAAAACCGATAGTAAAATCCAACAAAATATCGATAANATTACATTTATGTTATTCTGTTTTTCTTTATCTTCATTTTTATCTTTATATTCTATCGATAAGAAAACCGATAGTAAAATCCAACAAAATATCGATAACAAATCCCATAAAAATATCGATAACAAAATCGATAAATAACTGATAACAAAATCGATAACAAAAATTGATTAGAAAATCGATAAAAATATCAAAAAGTATCAATAACAAGATCGTTAAAAATAGCGATATCAAATTCGATAAAAATATCGATAAAAACCCAATAACAATATCGATAAAAAATATCGATGACAAAATCGTTAAAAATATCGATTACAAAATCGATAAAATTGTCGATATTAAAGTCGATAACAGCATCGATAACAAAATCTTTAACAAACTCGATAAATAATAGATAACAAAACTGATAATAAAACCGAGATTGAGTCTCTGTCTATACCCTTTTCTCTATACTTACCTTTATTTTAATGTTTCTTCCTCTATTTTCATCTTTATTTTTTCGATATCCTCATCCTCATCTTTTTCCTTATATTTATCTTTGTTTTTACTTTTATGTTTATCATTTTCTTCATCTCCATATGCCCTTCAATTTTGCCCTTATATAAGTAAAATGTTTAAATTTACCTTGGTCTTCATTTTTGCCTTTATCTTTACGCATTTTTGTTTTTACTTTTATTTTTACCTTTGCCCTTATCATTTTCTTTATCGATGTACGTACTCACCTTTACTTTCATTCTTGTATTGGTCTTTTTCTAAGTGTTATTCTTTAACCTTTTATTAGCAAGCTTTTGTTAAATTAATACCATATTCACACAAGAAGCACTTGTTTCAGCCCCGACCATTTCCGTTGCACCATTTCCGAGTGCAATTTCCGTTGTATTTGCCAATTTACTCCCAACCAACCAACCGCCGCTAAAGAAGTTTCTCTTCAAAAATTTTCAAGAACGGCCTATTACAGAATTCGATTCAAAACCGCCCTATCTCAGCTGCTNAGCAAGCTTTTGTTAAATTAATACCATATTCACACAAGAAGCACTTGTTTCAGCCCCGACCATTTCCGTTGCACCATTTCCGAGTGCAATTTCCGTTGTATTTGCCAATTTACTCCCAACCAACCAACCGCCGCTAAAGAAGTTTCACTTCAAAAATTTTCAAGAACGGCCTATTACAGAATTCGATTCAAAACCGCCCTATCTCAGCTGCCGATTTAGAAACGCCCTATCTCAGCACATTTTCAATATATTTTGAAGTAATCAACCAAATTGTGAGATAAGCTGAAAATATTAATAATAAAATAATAATAATATCAATTTTGAAATTAAGGGCGTTCTCGAAAGGTTTTTTCAGATAGGGCATTATCGAACTGGCTACCGAGATAGGTTGATTTTCCACTCAGCAGTCGATATGCTTTGAGTCTAATCAATACTCTGCAGAAAAAGGAATACTCCCAGCTCATCAGCAAGCCTCTTTTAGCTGGTCGGTCGTACCATTAGATCTAGGTGTGCGCTTTTTTGGGGGCCCTACGCACAACTCCTTTGTAGGTGATGTGCGTCCTACATAACTTAAGGGAGGTGGAATCTCCTAAGCTCTACCCGACCACTTNACTCTGCAGAAAAAGGAATACTCGCAGCTCATCAGCAAGCCTCTTTTAGCTGGTCGGTCGTACCATTAGATCTAAGTGTGCGCTTTTTTGGGGGCCCTACGCACAACTCCTTTGTAGGTGATGTGCGGCCTACTTAACTTAAGGGAGGTGGAATTTCCTAAGCACTACCCGACCACTATAGCGTCTTTCAAACTGAGGTTGCTTCAATAGAGGAGGCGGCCGAATATTTAAGTACAGGAGAAATCTTATGTAATAACATCTACAATTACTCAGACAGTCAGTCAGGCGTTAGGCTCAGAAACTTTGCGGCACCTGTTATGCAGATGATCTGCGCTCTGTAGTAGAAGAAGAAAGTTCATGGTACAGAATTTTTTTAGGCTTTCAACGACGTNTTAGATCTAAGTGTGCGCTTTTTTGGGGGCCCTACGCACAACTCCTTTGTAGGTGATGTGCGGCCTACTTAACTTAAGGGAGGTGGAATTTCCTAAGCACTACCCGACCACTATAGCGTCTTTCAAACTGAGGTTGCTTCAATAGAGGAGGCGGCCGAATATTTAAGTACAGGAGAAGTCTTATGTAATAACATCTACATTTACTCAGACAGTCAGTCAGGCGTTAGGCTCAGAAACTTTGCGACACCTGTTATGCAGATGCTCTGCGCTCTGTAGTAGAAGAAGAAAGTTCATGGTACAGAATTTTTTTAGGGTTTCAACGACATAAAAAACGCCACACGAGGGTTTGATGTCACAACGGGCTCATAATTACAGGCCTACAGGCTGAAGGGTTAATAGCAGCCACTTCAACCCATTAAACTTCCAATTTAATTTATGAATTAACATCTAAAATCATACATATGTATGCTGTATCTTTAATTTTAAATTATTTATTACATTATACTGGCCAAAAGCTCACACATAAAGTATCAAATTATTCATTAATGATGATTTTTTCACGCTTCTGTTTGAGATTTTCCATGCTGCGTGTGAAATAATAGGCTGAGATTACTCCTAAGACCTGGAAATATAAAAAACAGATAGAAATTTTAATGAATGCCGCTGAATGTAAACATGTACTTAAGCCAGAACTCTAATCTTATTCAGATAACTAGCTGTAGCTATTTTAAATTAAGGAAACAAAGAATGCCCATTGGGCCGTATCAACTTATACGCATAAAATAAAAGTCGCCGTACACACCTGTGTCGCATTTTTGTTAGGCGATTTCGATAAAAAAAATACATTTTTTTCGAACCTGGGGTCCGCTTTTTGAACTTTTCGATAGCACCTACATTCAGCAAAACATTTTTTTTAAATAGTTCTACTGGAATTTTCAAAAACTTTGCAAATTTATGAATTTGGTAAACTTTAATTTACTGGCATTAGAGTGGTATAAGCGGAGATTTGGTGGGTAAGCACGGCTTACTTAAGGTCAATGAACTCCTGAACAAAAAAATTTGCTCCTCGATACAAAAACAGCGATAAATCATGCTTTAAGATCCGATAGTAAATGCCGAAGATATGATGCATAGGTACAAAAAACTTTAATAATTTTCATAGTGGATTTTTTTTTTGCTGCAGTTTTCGCCAGCATTTAACTTTAGAAATCGAAGGTTTTAACAGTTTCTACCTATTTAAACATTAAAACTCTTAGCATCTGCTTTTTGTTAAAAAGCATGATGAGTGCAAGAAAATTTACAGATGCAAATATGTACTTTTCCTTTTTTGCTTTGCTCATGGACTTATTTAGAATAACTACGNATATGTACTTTTCCTTTTTTGCTTTGCTCATGGACTTATTTAGAATAACTTTAATGTAGCAATATGTACATTAGAGCGGGTCAATTTGTATGGAATATTTTTTCGACTAAGCGCGTATAGCACAGGAAGATTCTACGTATAATTCTATGCAAATTTGCCGAAAAAGCCATGGGTCTAAAATCAATTTGAAGTTTTCCAAATTGCGAAAGAGGTTTCTTTTACTTAGTATTTTGCTGTAGTGTCGTAAAGAAGTGCTTTAATTATGTATAAAAACATGGTGAAAGGGGTTTCGGGATGAGGAATACATTTCTCAGCTTATCTTCTCCCTAAAACATCCGCCAGAGGGCGCAATAGTGAAAATTTTCACATACCGTATATTTTACTTTTCCTTGAAACACATTGAGAAATACGGCTTTAAAGTTTTGAATTTACATATGCTCTACGCGCATAGTAAAAAAAAATAACTCGCCCTAATGTGCATACTATGCCTACAATTTCGCAACTACTGTACTAGATATTACATATGTGCATGCATACGTTCTTGCGAGTATATTTTCATCTTACATAATTTCACACCTTACCTGAAAAGCAATTAGTCCCACAATTATCAAGACAAGATTATCACTTTGTTCATTGAAAAAAGTAGTCACTGCAACAACACAACCTTTGGCATAGATATTCTTATCTTCAGAGCAATTTCCCCAGCGACAACAACTATTCGGCAGAGTTTGTTGTTTGTCCGGCAAATAATCCTGAGGACTATCGCGACCGCAGCAGTAGTGCTAAAATCAACAAATAAGTCACTTAAATATCAAATAAATTTTAAAATCTATGAAAGCCATTAACTTCATATACATTTATGTACCTGCTCTTGAATTTCATCCAACACCTCCTGCGTATCTGGCCGTTCATTCCAAATACCTTGCACACGTTTCGCCGCCATTATTGTTAAATCATCCTTTAGAATGCCGAATGCAATCAAACAGATCGTTTGCAGAATTATGCACATCACTGTGGCCACAATGTACTGCAATATGAAAAATTTGTAAAGATAAAAAGTGTTTTTTTAATCATTTTACTGACTTATTCACCGCCCATGACAGCATTAACGACTGACGCACCGACGCCATAGCACCCATGAATGCAATAAACATTGCTAGGAAGCCGATAGAAGCTGCCGTATATGCACCGCCTAAGGATCCGGCGCCGCCCAATGAAACGACGCCGCAAGAGATGAGGAGAACATCGAAGGCCTGAAATATTTTTTGTAGTTGGTAGGATAAGCTATATAGATAGGATATAGATAGGATAGCTCTTTTGGCTAGTTGCATTTCTTTTGTAATAAAAATATATATTTTTTGTTATTCTTCATGTAAATAAGTAATTCAAATAAATTTTATATATACCTACAAAATATGTATGTACATTACGGTGGTCCACAAACGAGTGTAAAATAGTAAAGTCCGAATTTTAATACTCTCACCTCCTAGGATGGTTCTATATCGAAAAAATATACCCTATATCAAAAAAACATTTAGAAGTCGCTCAAAGCGTTCAAAGTTGTCGATGTCCCATACAACATCAAATTTTCGTGGAAATGGGGTATAGAATTATTTAAAATCAATATCTTCGACCGGAAAATTCTGTGTCTCATCAGAATACTTCCAATAACAATACTAAATTTTTTATTTTACCTGTTTTTAATTCTGACGATTTTTTGTAGGTCCCCGATTGCATTTTTATGGGTTTATGGGACCTATAAAAATAGGTAATATTAAAAATGCCTAAATAACAGATTTGGTAATATCATTGGAAGTATCCGGAAAAGATAGTAAAAAAATTATCTTTAAAACTTCTATACCATTTCTACAAAAAATAGTTTTTTCTCCGTATAAAACGCATGGAAAACTTAGAGCGCCTTGAGCGCCCTATTAATTATTTTGTTGATTTCAAAGTAAAAAAGGGGTATCGTTTTCAAAATAGAGCAATTCTATGGTGTGAGAGCATTAAAATTCCGACTTTAATCTTTTTTTGGACCGCCATAACAAACTTATGCATATCAAACGGTCTAATATTTGCCTAGTCATTTCATAATTCTATGCTTTTCATTTTCGCTGTTGTGATGTTTTTGTCAGGTGGAATGCACCACAACATAATCTTTAAAAATAATTACTGCAAAGAATTTATGGTTCTATACAAACTCAAACATTCATACATATACATGTACGTAAATAGAACACTGTATGAGCGGCAAATTTTAATTACTTACAGCTGGGAAGACCAGAAAGTTAAAATTTAAAATAGCAAGCTATTTACATATGTACATACAGTGCTCTATATCTCGCTGCTTGTTAAATAGCAGTGCAGTCGCAGTCGGGAATAAAGAGTCTGAACTATTACCAAGATGAAAATTGGGAACATAACCACCGCTCGCAAAGGGATTTGCAAGAAACTTATTATTTCTTTGAAAAGTAATTCGTCCAAAGAGTTCTGCAGTGGTATTGATACTACGAGTCAAGCATATACCAGGCTAGCAAAAGACCATAAAAAGAAGAAATATAAAGGCTTTATAGTGCCTTCATGGAGGCAAGGAGTGGAACTCTTTCTTGCAAATCAAATGATGATTACAGGCAGAAGCGGGAGCAATTGTGTCAAGGACAGTTACCTCCACACAGTACTCCCTACACAGAAGATATTACAAGTCCGAACCAGCCACACTAATACTAAAACATTTGCATAAGTTTGCGTGCCAAGCGTTCGGGATTCTCGGGACTATTTCAGGATTTTCAACCTATTATTCATTTGAAAATCTTAAAAAAATAAATGTTGTTTTTGTTCAGATAGCTTTTACTAGACGACCCACTGTGCGTCTGCTGAATTTGCAATCAGTTACAGTACTTCCGGCATCGGCCATTGAAATCACCATCAGAAAGTAGTATTGAACATTACGCTTATCAATGACTGAGAGCCATATGTGAGTGAACTTATGTTGACTTCGACCTCCGCAGGTCTACCTTGGTCTTTGAACAGATAGGACTGCAGACAACTTGTGCTCCTCCTGCTACAACGAAAGACTTTTTGTGCTTCTGCCTCTCCTTTTTACGTTACGTTAAGAACGATGTGTTGAGGAACGAACACCTGGATGACGCTCTTAACGGCACCATTCGTCTGATATTTTGTTACTATATTTAATTTAATTCAATTTTTAAGATGTTGTTATTTCCGATCGGTTTGTAAAATTTTTCGATACTTATTTAATTTTTTCTTTTTTAAAATAATCTTTTTTCTTCATTTAATTTTCTTTTAGTTTTTATTCTGTTAAAAAGAAAAACAATTTTCTTAATTCATTTAATTTTTAGAAAATTATTAAATTTTTCTTTTTAACTTAATTTCCCCTTCATTTAATTTAATGTTCGCTTAATTTTTAGATTTTGCTGTTTGAAACAGAAGGTTTTTTCTTCAACAAAATTTTTAGAAACTTATTTCATTTATTGTTTCCATTTTAAATTTAATTTGTTTTTCCTTTTTAAATTTACTTTTTTTTAATTTTTAATTAATTTTCCTTTAAAACTAAAAATATTTTTTCTTTTAATTTTAAGCTTTTATTCTTCTAAAATTAGGATTTTTTTCATTTCATTTAATTTTTAGGAACTTATTTAATTTTTTCTTTTTTAAAATAATTTTTTTCGTAATTTTATTTTCTTTTACTTTTTATTCTTTTAAAAAGAAAAATTCGTTTTTTTAATTCGTTAATTTTTAGACTTATTAAATTTTTCTTTTTAACTGTATTTCCCTTAACTTAATTTATTGTTCTTTTAATTTTTAGATTTTGTTATTTGAAAAAGGAAAAAGTCTGTTTTTTTCTTCAATTATATTTTTATAAACTTATTTCATTTATTGTGTCTTTATTTTAATTTAACTTCTTTTTCTTTTTTTAATTTACTTTTTTTCATTTTTAGATTTTCTTTTAAAACTAAAAATATATTTTTATTTTATTTTAATTTTTAAATACTATTTTATTTTTAGAATTTTTTCTTTTTCCGATTTATATTTAAGATTTTATTGTTTTAAAAAGAAAAAATTATTTTAATGTCATCTAATATTTGAAAAGTTTTATTTATTTTTGCTTTATTTTATTTTTTTTATTTTTTATTTTTTTACTTAAAGCACTTTTATTTATTAGTTTTATTAGTTTAAGAATAGAAACATATATATATTTTTTTTATTAAATTATTAAATTAAATTAATTAAAAAACTTATTGCTAAACGAAGGCGGAAAGCCTTCGCACATCTTTCGAAAGGCAGTAGAGAGCTTTCAAGACAGTTGCCAGAATCGCATTATTAAACTACCTTTCAACTAAACACCCCGATTCACCAAAAATTTACCTGGTAAGTCTCTTAATTCTGTTTTGATTTTAATTTGGTTGCTTCAAAATTGATTAAAAAACGTGAAAAACGATTGTAAGTATTCTGTTTAGAGCTTCTATATTCGAATCTCTTTCTTAAAACTACATATTTTGTTTAATAAATTTCTCGAGTACTCACAGTGATCAAACAATTCAACACCAGGAAGACATATTTCCACAGCGTAGCCGTTGAGAAGGGCACTTCCATTTTGCCGAAGCTCCTTTGCTATTGGCTATCAAAAAAGAATGTTTTATTAAGCAAATAATCAAGTTTCTTGTTTGGCTAATGTTTTGTGTCAAATATGTTTGCACTAATTAAACAATTTATCCTTTGCTAATAATAATGCATGCGAAGAAAGAAACACAAATAAGTGTCACTGATCTTAAACACTCTACATAAAGTATTTTTTACAGTAAAAAAATTGTGATTTGTTTTCTTTTGGACTTTTATTTTCGCTGTTTTTCGGTAGGTAATTTTTTTTTGTTTATATGTTTTACGAATGCAATTCAATCAGTGTTCACAAATGAACTGAATAGAGGCCAAAATAGAAATCAAAGCGCACCAATTTAATGCAAAAAATATCTGCATAAAAAAACGACCAAAAAGGCACGACAAGCGTTCCACACGCAATGTTTTGGTACTCGTGATGCCTTCGTTTTATGTGTAAAATGGAAAAGGAAACAATCGTAGGAAATTCTTTGTGCTCGCTTATGATTTATTTTTTATTTAGTTGAGATTTATTTGATTTTTAAAATTTACTTAATTTCATAGCAAGTTTCTAGGAATTCCTCTTATATTTTTTATTTTATATTTGTATTAATTTTTTATAGTTTTTTTCACCATTTATAATTTTATATTAGTTCTAATTTGGATTTTTAAAATCACTTGCTCTCTTCTTTTTTGTTTACACACCTTCAAAATGTGCTCATTTAAGCAAAATTAATTAAGTAAACCACCTCACTCTGCGTCGTTTGCAACGAAATGATCGCAGCCGTGCCACATTGATGACTACGAGTGGCATTTAGGTACGTCCGAAAAAAATGTGAACATCTAATTAACACAAGGCAGGAATAGAAACACTCGTGGAAAATCGAATGACTGAAAAGTCTGCTCTACTCATACACAAAACTGGGCGATATAGATATGCATAAACATTAGGCTGGGTCGATTTTATATGGGGGAAAATAAAAGTCATTTGACCGCATTGTAATAGTAATATTATGATGTCTTAGGTCTCAACCAATTGTTGGCAACGAAAGATTAATTTAAAACTTATCTTTAGCCAGCGCAATTGAATCAAAGTGTATGAATTTCGAAAATGAAACTTTGGCTTGTAATATCTATGGAATGCGTTATTGTTATAAACAGGACGATATATCAAATTAAGGGCTATTAAATTTAGAACCTCACGTTCATTTATCATTTTTCAATAAGTCTACACGATTTTAAGATATTAAAATCAAAAAATAAGAAAACTATGATTTTCCCATATGAATTTTCAATTCTTCATTACTTCAGCAACCAAGTGAAAAATACAAAAAAGT
>NW_016162192.1:0-15958 GCF_001687245.7 Rhagoletis zephyria | reverse complement strand
GCACAAGAGTTGATGCATGCACCTTATCAACTCCTCGCCGCCGTACTTGAATAGCTCAGCTGGCAGGCTGTCAGCTCCAGCGGCTTTGTTAAACAAATTATTTTAAAATAAAAAAAATCTTGAACAAAATTTTTTATCATTTTCTTATATTTGTAATTTTTATATTGTATGCATAAGCATAAGTAAACCAATTAGTGTGTCTAGAAGTTGTGCCTGTTCAGTGTTTCCATACTAATTTGCATAAACAAAATTTTTCCGCGATGATGGAAAATAATGGCTATTCTATTAGAGCTACCGAAATTGTTCCTAAATTTGCAAAAAAGCGCAAACTATAGCTAATATTAAAAAAGGATTAGAATATTTGGAACTAGCGATCTAAATGCACTCCAGCAATATTAATATTGTTCTTTACATCTTTTGACTATAGGCCAGTGCAATTATCAAGAGAACAATTAAAATTTTCTTGAAAATAGATGAGTTTGAGATTAACGATAAGATAAAGGGCGGCGCGAAATGATACTTGACTTTATCTTTTGCGTTAAAGGATTCATTATCTTATAATATGCACCAAAATTTTTGGCTAAACCCAGCATTTTTAACAAGAATTGGTCTTATTCGATTAGTGTGCTGTGGGCCACTTGGCGGTCGATGCGCGGGCTCTTACAATTAAAATGAAAGACTAATATTTCGCAGGCTTGTTGTTGACTTCATGATACAATATATTTTCACTATTACCAAGGGATTTGAGAAAAATTAAATTTTCGACCCGCCCTAATAAACATGCATACACACATACACACACACCTATTTAAATAATATACAATGGGCGATCGGTTACAAAATTTGTATACACAGTAAAATTAAATCAAAACTAAGCGTACGTATTTACTTGCCGGCTCTCTTAATGAGATACAAATGTACGTAAACATACAGTGACTCAAACAAATGACCATGTGTTGATTTTTCCTAAATAATCGTAATGTTTTTCGAGCTAAATTTTTTTGTTCTTCTTCTATAAAAATACCGTACAATCTTTACCCAAAAACCACATAAATCACAGTTTCAAACTTTATATAAAATTAAAGAAAATTCAACCAATTTTCATCAAAATTTAAAATTCTTTATCTGAATCTTTAGAACCTTTTTGGGTATGCATTTCTATAACCGAACCGTATGAAATGAAATGCGGGCGACAATTAGCAACCAAATTTCGAAAAATCAACGCCAGTTTTTGTAAATTGCACTCGTTATATTAAAAAAAAAAACCCAAAGCAGCCTTAAAAAAATCTCAAAAATGAACGTGATTTTTTAGCCGGTTGAAACATTGGACTCAAATTGTGTGGGCTATAAATTTGCATACCCAAAAATGTTCTAAAGATTCAGATTGAAAAGCTGAAATTTTGATGGCAATAAAAAAAGTAAAAAGTCAAAGTTCGGGCGGAGCCGAACATTAATACCCGACGCAAGTATTAAATATAGTTGTTTCACCTTTCCGAAAAGTACCGTGGTAAGCAGGGGTGGTTTTACCCCTATTTCAAATATTTTCGATAAAACTCTCAGTTAGAAACAAATAGATAAACTTATGTACACAGCTATATGTGGGCGGTATCACGCCTATTTTCCAAAATTCCATAATAGTGTCCCTTTTTTTCAAAGGATTGTTGTTAGTATCAATTTTGTGTAAGTAAGCGTCTTCTAATTACGAAATATTGAAATTTCAAGTATTTCTGAAATTTACCGTTATATGAAAAGTGGGCGTAGTTTAGTCAGATTTCAATTACTTTCAATGTTTTGTTTTAATGTGGCAAGCACAATAACCATACCGAAATTGGTACAAATTCGTCGAATTATTGCAAACATCAAATTTGAATAAATTAGCTTTAATATTTACTGATTTATCGAAGATTTCGTATTTCTCTAAATTACCGTTATATGGGATGTGGGCATGGTTATTATCCGATTTTTTAAATTTTCAGCCGTTTTCTATGTTGTACCAAGGTCAACAATTGTGACAAGCTTGGGAGAAATTTATGGAGTGGTTTCCAAGATATACACATGGGCATGGCTACGCTCGTTTTCCAAAAAATTACATTATTCTTATTTTTCGTCTAATCATGAGTGCAAATATCAAATTTGAGTGAGTAAGCTTCAGTAGTTACTAAAATATCGCAGTTTTAGTGTTTCTGAAAACTACCGTTATATGAGAAATGGGCGTGGTTGCGGTCCGATTTCACCCATTTTCAATACCATTTGTCCTACGCTAAAAAGAAGTACCTAAACATACCAAATTTCGTTGAGATATCTCAATTTTTACTCGAGTTGTCGTGTGCGCAGACGGAGGATGGACGGACGGACGGACGAACGGACAGACAGTCACGGCTTAATTCCTTTCTCTTTTCATACTGAGCATATATATATATATACATTTGTCTATATCTAATTCGATTCCTTTAGGTTGTTACAAACAACCGTTATATAAACAAAGTATAATATGAAAATTTAATGGGGTGTATTCATAGTCGAAATAGAGTCGATTCTAAAAATAGCTGCAGCCGTTTGACAGATATGCCATTAAAAGTTATATCTAAGGTTATAACTCCCATCCACTTATCACTTTTTCAAGCATTGTGTTCCACCAGTGGAATGAGTACGCTTTTTGTATTTTTTATCTCGGACTTGTTTTTAATATTTGAATAAAAGCTGGAAATTTTGTAGTTACGCATGTATGCACATATGTATGTTTGTATTTTTTAGCATTTTCCATTTGACTAGTAAAATTTGTATTAAAACTTTTTGTTACTTTTTTTTCGAACAATAACAAAATTATTAGGTACATTCGTTATATGAGTAATCGCGATTAGAATACGATTTTTAGCAATCAGTGCTTAACTGACACATTACTAAATACGTAAATATGTTCATATGTATGTATTTATGCACTATTGAAAAGTTTACATCCAACGCAAATTTCGCCTGCTCTCGTTCTTCACGCTGCTGTATAACATCCAAGCCAAAACGGCGCCAACAATCTGCAATTGAACACAAACACGCACACAAATGAATTAACTTATATTTTTTTTTTTTACCAAAACTACTCTATGCAGCTACAACTTTTGCTATCACCCACCTCGCCAATTATCAAAATCCAACTGACCACGCCGAACATAAGCATCTTCCCCGAAAGGTATTCTTCGAATTTCGCCTGACAACCCTCTTTGTAAATATTATCGACAATTTGGCAATTGCGGTCCTTGCAACACGTTCGCGGTATGTCGTGTTGTATGTGGTGATAATCGTCGGTGCTGTTGACACCACAGCAGTGCAACTGCAAAGCAAAAAAAAAACATAAAACAAAGTAAATAAGTACGGGTAATTTTATGTTGATTGATTTGCTTTGAATGTGCGCCTAATAAAAATGTCATCATCGAATCATCCAACTCATACCCAATCCTCGTAGTAGGCCAATGCGCCTGGCGCCTTCAATTCATACTCCCACAGCTGTTCGAAACCATCGTGTACGCTGCCCGACAGCCCATCCTTGGTGCCTTGTGAAGCCATGGCGGCCAAAATGAGTTGTAACAGTATCAACACTACTAAGCTGATGATGTACTAAATATTTACAAAAGGGAAAGTATTATTTATCACAGGTCTTCCAAAAGGATGTTTTGTATGTCAAATTTCTACTTACTACAATTAATTTTGTTCGTGACTCGTGTATCGCAGCTATGCAGCCGAATATCGAAATTACTACAATAACAACACCCAATGCAATTATGAGTCCACCAGCTAAATTTTCACCATGATCGACGTTGTTGTGGGAAGCGCTGACCAGCACAAAAATACCAAAGGCAATAAGAACTATGCCGAGGAGCTGAAATGTTATTTAGTTAACAGTTAACAAATGTATATAGATGTGTACATATGTATGTATGCATATGAATAATGGTCATTCTAAAAATAATTTAGGCAAAAACAATTAATATGGAGGATATATATTTTTATCTGTCCAGCTTATAAGTAAACAGGGGCACTCCGCAGGTTGGCGATCTTTCACTCTTCATCTAGATAATCGTGATAAATGACGTTCTGGAGGAGTTAGATAGGAAAGTATGCCGGGTAATTGACTAAGCGGACGACGTGGTACTCATCGTCATAGGGAAGTTCTTGGGCACTCGATACGACTAAATTTGGACACCAATTGGTCTGCTAGTTGCAGATGTTTTATAAATCTTGGAAAGAGGGAACTACCTGCCTTTTTCTGGCAGTATTTTGCTGACCAGAAGTGTAAATAGCTACTCTGATAGCCCAGCCGCAAACAGGACGCAGGGATCGCTAATGGTGCACTCGAAACTGGTCGGGGAATTCCTTACCTCTCTTTCATTCGCCTGTGAATATTTCCAAATCAAGGCAATTCGGGTCCCGGAACAAAGTGATATCATTGGAAATTGTAAAGCTGATGAAGTGGCTAGGCAGTGTACTCTCGAGCCAACTTGTGGGCTACTCATGAGGATATGGGCTAAGAGCCGGCTCAGCGTGTACTGCCCAAAAACCCCGACATATAAAGTCCTTCTGGTCGGGTCAAGGAAGCTTCTTAAACTAGCCAAGCGCAAACTCTCGATTCCTACAAGTGTACTGACAGAGCATGGTCCGTTAGAAATCCTACTGCCGCAGCTGTTAGGGGGATAAGGTGGAATCATTTCAGAACTTCCTTTTCAGTTTCTCAGAATTCGCTCGCACTCCTGAGGAACCCTCGGAACCTGCGGATCTTTGTTTTAAGTACCCAGCTTCCCCTAACTCAACGTAGTTACCGTTCATATTTAACAATGTAGTAACACAACGGACAATGTAATAAATATCTAACTAAGCCCTCTGGGGTTGCCTACTTAGCCTAACCTAACCTAGCTACATATGCCAAATCCACGATAGTTTATATTATTAATGGAACCAAAGAGATCAATCAAGGGTATCTACAAGTATTTCTTCGTCTTCTTATGGGTGGTCGCTGTGGCCCAGTCCAACATAGCACCCCAGTCGTTTCTCTTCTGTGCCAATTGACGCCAGTTGCAAATGCCAAGTGAAACGAAGTCCTTCTCCACCTAGTCTTTCCATCGCAAAGGCAAAGCGACAGGGTTGGGATGGCTGGGATCGGTTGCTAATGTCATCATATCTGAACAGTTACTTCAGTTTTCAAAACTAAGGTGTCAAATTAAAGGGTTTGACCTGTGAATGTGCAATGAGGCTTTATTTTTTTCGAAAAGAGTTGCCACATGTTAAAAAATCAAATTAAAATTATTTAATTGGCTAACTGAATTTTTACAATACGGGTATCAACGAAATGTTTTCTAAAAGGCTTTATTTCTAAACTACATGAAGGAGCGTTGCCACTTGTTTACGCAATCAAATTCAATTTAAATTAAAGCAATTAGGGTGTCAGAGGAAAAAAATTTGGAAAGGTTTAAGTTTGAAAATATTTTGAAAAGGGTTGCCACCTGTTTTAAAAACCAAATTTAATTAAACCATTCACAAGTTATATGAAATACTAAAATATAGATATTAAGCGAAAGATTCTAAGAAAATCTTAGAAATATTTTAGGTGTTTGTAGAGAGTAGCCTCCTGTTTAAAAAGTAAATTCAAATTATTTGATAGGTAAATAAATTAATAGCGATGGGCAATGATATACGTATTTGTTGTATTTATTACTGGCATTGTGCGTAAATTTTTTTCGTGTAATTTTTGTTTTTGTACTCTTGCCGAAAGGTTCAGAAAGAAATTTCGTATAAAATTCGATCTCGGATGCCCTAATTCGGGACCTGTATTAATTTAATAGCAGGGAGACTCAAACAATTATTCTCAGTCAAAGTTAAATTTTAAAATTTTATTTAAGGCGTGTTCGATGACAAAATATGTATGTTCATTTAAATCTGTTTCTTCTCTGTGTGTTTCTTCTCTTCTGTGTTAAACCTGTTGTTGTTTTCTTTCTTTCGGCAAAGTATTGATAGAATTTTAGCCTTTGTTTATAACAAATGGTAGAAAATATAATATAGCTAAAGAGTTGGTAGATCTACTAATAAAGTGGTAAAGTCCGTGCACTGCTTTATGAAGTGAGATCTTCAAACAAATCTTCGATTTATGAAATATACTTTATTTTTTATGAATAAGGGTGTTAGTTAATATATTTTCGAAGGTATTTAATCCTAGAAATTTAACCTATATTCTTATAACTCGATTCTACATATCGTGCACTTTCTTAATTCAGTACTTTAGCTGAATAAAATCTTTCAAATAGGTGGCAACCCGCTACAAAAATATTTTCGACAGTAAACTTTCTTAATTCTCTTTAGTTTGATACCCATATTGCAATATTCAATTTCTCTTATCAATTAAATCAAAATGAAATTATCCAACAAGTGGCAATCCTCCAGGAAAATATTGCAATATTTAATTTATCTTATTAATTAAATTAAATTAATATTTTCAAACAGCTGGCAGCCTTCCACAAAAATATTTCACACATCCAGACAAAAATTCTAAAAATTGTTAATCTGGCTTCTGTTGCTCTAATAGAGACCCCCCCATATTCATTTTTCTTTATGTAGATGTATGTGTGTAAATATAGAATTTGAACGGAAATGCAATTAACATTCTAAAAGTTTCTTAAATTCAATACCTACTTTTGTCAGTTACTCACCGTAAATATGAAATTTAACAGCAACAACAAATGCTTCGAGGTAGCTTTGCCTAGACCCATGTTTCAATCGAAAGTGCAAATTGTTTTCAACAGTACGCTTTCTTCTTGGCTGAAAATGTGTGATTTCTTTCCATACAATTGCTGATGTAATCGTTGTGATCCAAATTTTAAGCTTTAAATCTAGAGACGTAGTTATATTTTAAGTAAATTTTGTTTGATTGCTTACAAAAATGGCGAGACCACTCACATGGTGCAGTGATTTTCAGAATGTTAGCACATCAATTCACTAAGCAATGAAATTCAAATATTTTTACACGTTTCGAAATACATATGTTCGTGTAACGACTTTCTATGAGTAATTTTTACTTATAATTTATTATATAAAAAGCTTAAAAAAAAAGTTAAGCAAAATTTTTTACAACCTTTAAACGCTTTAAAAAAACATACACTTCTTATGAACCCTACTCCACTCGCCACAATCGCTGCGCCGGTCTTAGCTTGCGTTCGTAAACTGACTGAAAAACATTGCATTCGAAATTATACAAAAACCCACATATCCACATATCTAAATATATACATATATACATATGTATTTACCATATACATTTTCTACAATAAATATATGTATATTTTATACTTCAACAATATTTTTATTTTGAAATGCTTATGCATTCGTTTGTATGTATGTATGGATGAATGTATGTTTTTAGTTAGTTGTGTGGGCCTCACATTCACTTGGTGGGGTAGATCGTTGTAGCTGAATGAGTTGTTGTACTTGGACTGGCTGGTTGGGATGAAGCGTTTAGGGCGTNCTATGAGTAATTTTTACTTATAATTTATTATATAAAAAGCTTAAAAAAAAGTTAAGCAAAATTTTTTACAGCCTTTAAACGCTTTAAAAAAACATACACTTCTTATGAACCCCACTCCACTCGCAACAATCGCTGCGCCGGTCTCAGCTTGCGTTCGTAAACTGACTGAAAAACATTGCATTCGATATTATACAAAAACCCACATATCCACATATCTAAATATATACATACATATGTATTTACCATATACATTTTCTACAATAAATATATATGTATATATTTTATACTTCAACAATATTTTTATTTTGAAACGCTTATGCATTCGTTTGTATGTATGGATGAATGTATGTTTTTAGTTAGTTGTGTGGGCCTCACATTCACTTGGTGGGGTGGATCGTTGTAGCTGAATGAGTTGTTGTACTTGGACTACGTATGACTGGCTGGTTGGGATGAAGCGTTTAGGGCGCGCGGTGAGGTTGACTTGATCGCATTCTCGCTCAACGTGTGCAAGTCACTTTTTACCGCTCATCTGTTCGCTGATTGCTTTTGTTGTTGGTCACAATTATTATATGTATTGAGATTTTGTTGGCGCTGCTGTCATTCGCTTCGTTTACGCCGCTTCTTCTCATCTGTTAGCTGTTGTTTGCTAGCTGATTTGTGGATTTGTGGCTTTTTGCTATTAGCCGATTTTATTCTCCACCAGCAGCAACCGCTAGCTGTAGCGTCAGCGTCACCGCTATCCCGCAACACCGCTAACCCACCGCACCTACTTACATGTTCTTATTCGATATTATTAGCGGCTTTTAGTATTGTTTTGATTTTTGTTACGAACTAATAAAACCAAAACAACCACACCTTCATACTATGTACATACCCTTGTGGTCAGCTGATTAAGTCAAGTAACATTTTGATAAGTTTTGGTTATTTTTCTTCTGTCTATTTAATGTTTTTTAATTTTTGTTTATAAAAGTTTAGCACATTACATAATCAGCACCACATAAGNCTATTTAATGTTTTTTAATTTTTGTTTATAAAAGTTTAGCACATTACATAACCAGCACCACATAAATCCACATTTCAAACTTCGTACAAAATTTATACAAATTAAACAAACTTTAAGCAATAACAAAATACACGGGACTTTTACTTATATGCAATTGCTACCACCTTATATGAATGCGCCTTGCTCGAAAATTACTTTTATTTGAAGGAAAATGCCTAGCACCGTCAGCAAAAAAAAATATTAAATGTCAACGGAATTTTCAAGCGTTTTAAAATTTGCACTTTAACCTAAAACAAGTAATTTTTAAGCAAAAAAACAAAACCGACTTCAATTCTCGTATACAAATTTAAGATTATCGTTAATTTCTTCATGAGTCAATGATTGGATATAAACCAAATTAGTATGGGTCCACCTGTGAGGTAACCCTTTTCCGTTATAGAAATCGGTTAAGATGGTCAAAAGTTATGCGGTAACATATATAAAAAAAAATTTTAAGAAATTGATAACCTTCTCCTTTTGGTGAAGTCGGTTAAATATTTAATGGGCTATAAAACTGCATACCCAAAAATTTTTCAAAAAAATTTTAATAAAAAGTTTAAAATTTTTGAGTGTGATTGTTAAACCTTTGTAAAAAGTTTGAAATATGAATTAATCTGGTACTGGTTATATAATATGCCAGACATTTATAAAAAAAAAATATAAACATCAAATAAACAAACGAAAAATTACCAGAACTGGTCAATATGTGTCACTTAACTTTATTAGCTAACCACCAGTGTGTGTACATTCACATGTATATATATGTGCTATATAATAATACATACCAACATGTGTATTTAGCAGAGATAAAATAAAATTTTGTCACTGTTTCTCCCGCTATTGTACTTTTAAAAATTTTCTCCAACCTGTTTTCATTTAATTTTGTTTTTTTTTTTTATTTTGATTAGCATTTCCAGTTCATCTTCGACGTTTTGAGATGTACGGCTTATTGCGTTAAAATTTTTAGTTTACGTTTCCATTCTTTTTTTTTTACTTTTTGCGTGGGACTGCATTTTCATGTTTTTCGCTTTCATTCAACTCACGAACAGGTTGATTTTCATGGCCAGTTTTTAAAACCTTTTAGTTTATTTTTCTAGACACAGCTGGTTTATGTTATTATGACGTANGGCTTATTGCGTTAAAATTTTTAGTTTACGTTTCCATTCTTTTTTTTTTTTGACTTTTTGCGTGGGACTGTATTTTCATGTTTTTCGCTTTCATTCAACTCACGAACAGGTTGATTTTCAGGGCCAGTTTTTAAAACCTTTTAGTTTATTTTTCTAGACACAGCTGGTTTATGTTATTATGACGTGATTTTCTAGCCTGCAGTCTCCGTGAATGAATCACTCTTCATGATAATTTTAACTTTTCTTTTTTAATTCGACATTGTGATGTAATTACAGAAGTAAATATTCTCGTATTCAGGTGACAATTTACATACATACATACGTAAGTATGTATATATAAAAGTAGTACGTACGTCATATTATTCGCTCAGCGGTTGAAATTCTACCAATACAAATGTGAGTTGAGGCAAGGTGGGTTGAGTTGAGATAAAGTTTGTTAAGATGAGGTGAATTTAGGTGAGTTTAGATATGTTAGGGTGAGTTGAAGTGGATTAAAGCGAGTTGAGGTGAGAGGAGGTGGGTTGATGTAAGGTCAATAAAGGTGAGTTGAGGTGAGGTTATTTCAGATGAGGTGAGTTTAGGTAAATTTAGGTGGCTAAGTTGAAATAAGGTTACGGAAGTTGAGAGAAAGTGAGGTGACTTTCATATATTCTTCTCTGTCCTTTATCTTTATTTTTATACTTCTATCTATCTCTGTTTTTGTTTCAATCCTGTTCTGTACCTTTATTTTTATCTTTATCCTTAATTTTATACTTACCTTTGCCTTTATTATCTTCTTCATCTGAAGGTCAACCCTTGCGGTAAAGAGGTGAGCAACATATCATGACATCACATATCTTAACCTTTATACTTATATTAATTTTTGTCTGTGTATCTTTGTCACTATACGTTTCTCTATCTCAAGCTTTAACTACCAATAGTGACGTACGTCTCAAAATGCTTTAATCTTTATGTGTTGCCAGGTTTTCTTTTCCTTAACCCCGCACACTACTAAACCAACCTCTTTAACTTATTTGTCTAAGCTGGAAAATGCTGTGCTTACGTCCCTAAATTTCAGGCCTTCGATAACGATATCATCTTCATACGCCAGCAGTATTGTTCTTTTGCAGATCTTATTACGCTTTCCAACGTTCGCAAGAGAGTGAATCGTCTTGTCTAAAAACTCCTTTAGCCTCAAACGGCGCGGAGAGGTCCTTCCCAATTTGAACGAAGCTCAATTTTACCGAATATAGTCACATTAGTTTTGCGGGAATCTTAAATTTAGACATGGTGTCGTACAGGCAACTTTCTCTCCGTGATATAAAAAGCGGCTTAGAAATCGACAAAAAGATATTCAGTGTCGATTTACTAATCTAGTGTCTTCTCCAGTACCTTATGTGTTGACAAAATATAGTCAATGATGGACTTATCAGATATGAAGCCACACTAACAAGCCTCAAACAATTGGTTCAGGCTTTCACACAGTACCGTCAACAGGACCGTTTACTCAATATCAAGAAGGCTTATTCCGCGATAATTGGCGGATTAGACAAGGTACTCTCAGATTACGGTCTTCGGTCAGATCAAATTCTATCTAACAGCTGGTGAATGTGTCCTATCAGATTTTTGCAGCCACTTCGTCTTGGTCAAGTGGAGGGACGTGAGTTCGTCACTTTACATTTGTTCAGGTTCTTCGTCGTATCAGCTATTTCTGCGAGGTTGGTTATAACCAACAACCCCCCCGCTGCGATACCAAGTATTGAGAGATGTAAACCCTTGTCCCTTTATGTCCAGGCGGTGAGGAATTCATTGTTTAACCAGTATTGTGAGTCGATTGCGAAATTACTCAGTTGTCTTTGGGGCTACAGCTTTACGACATCGAACTTTCATCGGGCTACCTGGCGCACGTTCTTCATTGCACAGAGGCGAATATGGATCTTAGCAGCAACAGGGTAGTGATCCGAGGATGTTCGCTCCTCAGATAAAGTGCACGTTAATAACGGTCAAGCATATTTTCCGTATATTATGGGCCAGCGTTTATATGCTTCTCCTAGGCGTTCATAGACACGATCCTTGGTCTCAATGTTCTTCTCTTAGTTTGGGGCGTGCACACAGATTAGTCTGACGTTGTTAAATTTAGCCTTTATTCGGATTTCGGCAATTCGTTCACTTATGGATATGTGGGAGTCTCAGATTTTTGCTGCCATTCTCCGGCATTCCACATATTAGCCTGATATTTGTTAGTGATACCTAGCAATTAGATAGAGGCTCCTTCCTCTTCGGAGGGTCCGGACATTCCAGGTGTATATTCGTAAATCGTATACCTTGCTTTGTATGTACTGACTCCCGCAACTCCTCTCTCCCTTAAGTTGACACTCAACACTCGGACTTCCTTATACATCCCGATACAACATTAAGTAATTGAAAAGGTTACACTTCGCAAACAACTTTGGGATCAAGGAATCTAACAGGGGAAGCGATCAGTACAAATTGATAGTACTGGAATATCGTAACAAAACCTTAGGAGCTTTTTGAAAAGTTAGCTCGTTCTTAAAAGCTACAGCCGCTTAAAGTTGATCTCTTATAGTGTATTTTTCTATTCCAATTTCTTGAACACGCGAACCCTTCAAAATAAACAAAATCAAGAACTATGAACCGAAACATCAGGAAGAATGGCCGCCAAAATAGTACCCAAGCCAATAGTAAGCCAAGCACCAAGGTGCTCATAACCTGTTTAACTTGCATATAGTACATGTCCTAATAATGGAGGCGTTTTCGAATAATTGAGTATTATTTTGCTAAAAATTCACTACTAAAGAGCAAACTACACCACGCAAGCGGCTTGTCAAACATACTTCAAACTTACTTTTCCAATTTCGCTATACACAAAGCAAAAAATTTCTATTTTCTTCAGTGTAAAAAAGTGTGGTTTTGTTCCATTATTCTTCACTCGGTGAAAATTCCGTTGGGAATGAGGCGATTTTACCAGACACAAACGCAATAGTTTCGATTTTTGCTCAAATTACCCTCAAGCGGCTTTCCAAACTTTCAAACACCCCCATGCAAAACACAAATAGCTTGGAGGAAATCAATATCCTTTAAAGGAGAACTAGCTTTGCGAATCCGTTTTTGGCTTTGTTAGTCTAGATGAGTACCATCGACCTGAGTTTGCCGTTTCTTTGTTAGAAAAATGTGTTGATCAGAGCTTTTGAGGAGAATATTGACTTCTGTTAGGGAATAATTTACGCTTGACTATTAGATATGTTTTGCATATTCACGGGTTGACAAGCAATCGATTTTTTATTTTACGCACCAGATGAACCAGCAAAAATATCGCCTATTCATAAGACTTGCAATATACATACATACATACATATGTACGTACATATATATCTCTGACTTCAAGATATTTTTCCATACATTGAGCTAGGATTACATCTTGAAATTTTTAGGGTGTACCGAAGCGCGACGGGTCAACTAGTCATACATATGACGATAATTAAATGTTACGTATACGTCACGGAATACTTTCAGTAAATCTTAAATACATACATATCGAGCTCTAACCGTCAAAAAGGCGAAAGCGAAATTTTTTAAAATTTTATTTTGATGCAGAAATGCACCTTGATGATCTAGAAAGATTTCTGTATAAAAAAAAAAAATAAATGTCGCTTACGTCTTTTCGGAGGTTTGGGCTCGATATATTTGTCAATAAAATTAAGGAAAATCTACATAATTGAATTTAGGTTTATTTTTCTTCGAGGTTAACATACAATTTAGTAACTTACAACTAAACAACAATTATTTATATAAAATTTTAGCTAAGTTTAAAACAATAATGTAACTTCAGTTAAATAATAAACTAAAAATACAATAGATATTTTACTAATTATTATAATTAACGTATTGAGTCAACAATTTTTTCGGATTTTCGATCATTAGATTAACAATACTATGCTGTGTGAAGGAACGAGGTATGTATGTGCATTTTTTGAAGAGAGGAATTCAATTGTTGCCATTTCAATTATAAAAACGTATGCGATCGCGATAATTTCTGATGCTATCAACCAAAATGCAAGCAAATACAGAGCCAATAAACTGCAATCAGTAAAATTATTAAAATACATAATTATTTATTTAATTTCATTTTAATTTAATTACTATTTACCTCCGTCAGTATCAAACACCAGCTGACTATATTGAAACTATTCGTCTTCTCACGCACGTATTCGCCAAATTTCTGCTCACAACCTTCCACATAGAGATTTAGTACATTCCTGCAATCCTGATAGCGACAGCAGCTCGCCGGCGGAACTTTATCCATTTGAAAGTAGTCATTGGCGCTATTTTTTCCACAACAGTGAAGCTAATAGTAAATAGTGAAAGGAAAAAAATAGTGGAATAATTTTTGGTAAAGCAATATTTTCAAAAATCTGTTTGTTTATTATTTTTTGTTATCAAATCTTACCCACTCTTCATAGAAGGATAGCGTTGTATTGATGTTTGTGTAACCTTTATCCCAAAGTTCGTCGAATCCTCGTTGCAGCCCACTTGAGAGACTTCCACTAGCCGCAGTATAACTGATGCTTACAAGGAATATTTGTATTACCAGTAGAATAACTAAAATCACAGCATACTAGAAACAAAAAGATGAGTGAATGGTCAATTTAAGTAAGAAAATAATTATTGGATTATTTTGTTATGCTTTCTTTACTAAGTTTAAATTACTATTTTTTCGAAATAAATTAAAATACGAGTACGTACAGAGATATGTATAACTAAAATTAATAATCATTCAGTGAAACGAGTATAAGGGGCATTCTTTTTCATACCGGACACCAAATTTTTTGCCACACTTTTAATGAATTCTAAAGCTCCTGAGATTGATCAAGTAAAAACATATCTTAGGGGGAACGACTCGGGTCAAGTGACCCAACTATGTGAAAAGACTTCAGAGCTCGAAAGGTTATTAGAAGGAAATATACAGCTCCTCATGACTGAAATAATGATATGTCGCTTTTCAAATAACTAATTTATAAAAAACAATTTTTGGCGGTTTTTAAAAGGACCAACAAAAACCTTTATATGGTGTCGAAATCCTTTCAACATAAGCTTCAAATACTGGACTTCTACAACTTTTTTTTTTTTGGACCCAGTCTAATGTACGCACGTCCCATTTTCAAATAAACAAAGATTTTTGTTTTTAATTAACCACAACTGTTACAAAAATCTAAGAACAATAAGAGATGAAGAAATTATCATCAAAAGAATTTATGTAAATTTTTTACATTACGAAAACTTTGTGTTCAGTTTTTAAAAATCGAAAATTTAGGTCCTGTTTTTTTGAATCGCCAAATAATATGTACTTTTTTTCATGTCCATAAATTTATGTCCAATTTTTAATAGACTTAAATGTATGTATAGTTTAAATTTAATTTTTTTTTTATCAAAAATTATTTTGTAGTTTCATAGTTTATTTTTTTATGCATTAATTCGAACAAACGAAAAAAGATAATAAAAAATGCATTCATGGTTGAAAATATGCCAACCCACTTTCACCATGTTGATGAATATATTTGGTAATGATATTTGTATGTAGTCGCTGATTCTGGCCCTTTTTTGGTCTTATTCGAATTGCCCGCCATTTGGAGACTGCGTTAAACTTCGATGGCCTACATCTTCTTCGGCCGTTTAAGCGATCAGGTGACTGGTATTCAACAATTTTATTGGGTGTCAAATCGAAAAATGTTTCTACTGATACACAACTATTATGGTTTAAGAGAAACCACAAAAATAATTGAGTTATACTGGTCGGCGACCTTTATTTCGTTTAATTTTTCCCGTTGAATATAATCTGCATTGTCAAGCTAGCGCGCTTTTAACGTTTCATGCTTTCATATTTTTTGGAGCACGCTGTAACACTTGTTTAAATAGTATTTCGTATAGCAAATATTGATGCATTATGCATTTACAAAGATTAAAAGAAATATCTATAAATAATTTAAAATTTCGTTTGTTTGTAATGTTTCGCCTTTTTCATATAGAATATTTAACCGATTATTAAGCGGCCCTTTGGTGCAGTGGATAGCACATTGGACTTCTAATCCAAAGGTCGCGGGTTCGATCCCCGCAAGGGCTCAAGTTGAATTAGTTTGTTTTTTTTTTTGGTTTTTGCTTAGATATTTTCGAAAGACAAATATATTGCTCTCACAAATGAGACAAAAATGCCAAAAAGAATCGGTACTGTTTTTACATCTGAATTATAAAATTTAATATATTTGAAATTATTAAGATTTACGTGAGCTGCAT